>NC_090906.1:4643837-4874915 GCF_040956055.1 Brachionichthys hirsutus | reverse complement strand
ACCCCCGCTGTTTGTAAATGAAAACTATTTAGACGTTCGGGCGTTTCGTTAATTTAATAAATGGATCGAAAACATTTTTTAATTAAGTTGTGTGCGTTACTATAATTATTCATTTTTACCTAAACGTCCTTAGTAATAATAATAATACAAGTATTAACAATAAAACTAATAATAATAATACGGACGCTACAATAGTAATAAATAATACATATTTAACTGATGAGTTGATTGTAAATATTTAAATTGACATTTATCAAACTTAATGAAAAAATACAATAAATCAGGCCCAGAGAAAGGAATAAATATTTGTATGGAATCTCGAGATAATCCGGCAACGCGTGACTTTCTTCTCCCACCTTGTCTTTCTCGATGAAGCCCACGAAGTTGGTCCTCTCGATCTCCACCGGCTGACCCTGCCGGTCGTACAGAGCCAGGACGAAGTGGAAGAAGTTGGACTTGCGCAGGTTGGAGGGCGGCTGCTTCTCAAAGTGAGCCCGGGCCAGACCCACTCCACTGCGGACACACGGGCGAGGAGGAGTCGGTGTTAGATTGGTGGGGGGGGGGGGGGGGGGGGGGGGGGGTGATCGAGTTTAGTTTTGGATTAACACAAAGCAAGGGAATATAATCTGTGCAGCCTTTAACCTCGATTTGGTTGAAGATTTTTTTTTTTTTTGTATCAAAAGTTTTTCTGTAAATATCACCCAATCTCTCCTGACACGCTGGTCTGGGATCAGACTCGCCCACCTTTACGCATCCCGACCTGCGGGTCAAGTGCAGAACTTCGTTTTCTATTAACACAAGACGGATGAGCCATTTAACCCGTTTTAAACTACAAGCGTATAATATTTAAATTTAAGTATTTGTCACTTTTGGTTTCAAGCACGCGCCGAGACTCGGGGTGTCTGTGCGTAAAATGCGTAAACTCAAACGCACGTTACGTTGCGAGTTTTAAACATTATAAAGGGGATACTCATTGAAAATCCTTCACAATAATCAAACGGATCAATCAGCGGTTGTATCTATGAAGTCCTCCCGCCTGGTGTCCCTGCGCAGACGTTAACGGGGTCCTGTCAAAGACTGCATGGGTCCCGCTGTCCCGCTGGACACGGTAAGTGTGTAGAGCGGTGGACGCGCGTCTCCACCACGCCGCCCGAGCTCACCTTTGCGCGGCCGTGTTGGCGTCCAGCACGCCGCCCCCCTGCATCCAGCTCCGGACAGCGTTCATGCCTCCCAGCGGCTCCTCCTTCAGGCTGCCGCCGCTTCGCTGGATGCTCTCTTGGATCCCAAACATGATCAGCCCCCCCCAGCCCCCCCCCCGTAGCGCGACGTCTGCCCTTCTATTAGCGGGTCTCCCCCAGCCTGAGCTGTGCGCATGCACTTGTTCTCCTGCAGACCTTTAACTCCGATTCACGCGGAGCAACGCGCACGGCGCGCTCTTCGCTGCGTGCGCGCTGAGACGAGGAGTCAGAATCGTACAATCCCAAAACGTGTGAAGGCTTGAAACAGAAGTTTAAATCTCCAGAAGGGCAGAAACATGGAAAAAGTCTCAGATCCGAAGCTGAGAGATCAGCGATCACCAAGACAGGGTGTCACCATCATCATCTTCATCTTCATCTGGCACTTCTTTTCGTCCCCTTTTCTCGGGTTCTCCCTCGGCCCAGGGGTTTGGGTGGTGTGTGTGTGTGGGGGGGGGGGGTCTCCGCGCTGCTTCTCGGCTCCCGAGCTCTTGCCACTCCGCTTCCTCTCCGAGGACTCTTCCCAAAGGGCTCCTTCTCTCGACCAAACGTTTCTCCCGCCCCGTGGAGGGGGGGGGTGGGGGGGGGGGGGGGGGGGGGGGTGGAGAGAGAGAGAGAGAGAGAGAGATGGGATGGAGAGGAGGGGATCGGAGGAGATGATGGGAGAGGACAGGACGGCGAGAGTGGAGTCAGGTCCGCTCCGTCCAGCATGCACGGCGCTCCTCTCCGGTGCCGGGCCCGGCCCGGACGCACACACACACGCGCGCGCGCGCACACACTGGCCTGGATAAAGAATGTATGTTAATGTTAACAAAAATGTATTGTAATGTCTCCTCTCCGTTACTGTGGCAGTTACCGGGATGACCTGGTCACATTCATCACCCGCCGGTTTTCTTGACGTCGGAAAAAGCGCGGATTTCTTAACGGATTCAGGAGGTCAGACATCTAATCTCGTCATGGAAATATTATCCCTAAATACACAGATTAAATAAATGCACCGTCCCCCCCACCCGATTCGATTCGATTCTGGAGCCTTTGATCGAAACTTCACGACGAGGCAGTGAAAATGATTTTCATTCACAAGATGAAGCTTTTTAAACTCTGATCAATTAACTAAATCAGTAAGAGTTTGACTGCATCGTTAAAGTTAGAACATTCCGAGTGCAACAAATAACCTGTTCATCTTTTAGATGGAGACCTTTGGGGGGGCTTTTATTTATAGCCCCCATAATAAAGCTGCTGCGTTTCCTTTCTCCCTCCGCGTTGTCTGTTCTCGGCCTGTTTACTACGCACAAAAAGTGACAACACTAATAATCAGAAAATAACAATGACTGTATAATTGAAGGTAATTGTCGCCCCCCCCCCCCCCTTTGCCGCTGCCTTTTTGCGCCAATTGTTATTTGAAACAATCTCGGAATGCAAATCAAATATGAATAATAAATCATTCTGCGCGATAAAAAAATAAAGCTGTACAGCGTATTGATCTGTTCGAGGTGCCAAAAGGTCAGCAGCTTCTGGATGATTCCGCTGGATGGAAGTGATTGGCACGCAGGGTTAACATGGCGCAGCTCCAGGGATTCATTCCCGAAAGGTTTTTAAAAACGCTTTTGACCTTGATTATGGACAGAGAGAGTCTTTACGCTATAGCGGGAGAGAGACGCGGTCGGGTCGGCCCAGAATTTAAACGGGTTCACGTTTGAACACAGAAATGTGTGTTGGATGAAGGTTAAAGAGGCTCTGCTGCTGGATCGATCGGTTTATATAAAACGCATCTGCCATGAGAAGATGTTTTCCTCCGTGTCAAATGCAAAAGAAAATAGATAGAATTTAGTGTAAAAGCTAAACTCTTGGCGATTGATACAAGTATCGATTTATGGGACTGCTGAAAGACTTTTAAATGAGTCCGATGACGTCAGATCACTCGAGCCTCAAATGGTATAAATAGGAAAATGCATATAAATAAAAAAAATAATCTCGTATATCCTTTAAACTACAAGATTCAAATATCTCAAACACGAAGTTCAATCATTAGAAATAATAAAATGAAATAAACATGCTTAAATCTGCATCGACTAAGTCAAACAGATCATGACGCATGAATGAAATGAAACTTTAAACCAACAGAAACTCTTTTTTTTGTGTCCAGTAAAGTTCTCACGACACTGACAGCAAACCTTTACGCGCCGCGGCTCCGGCAGCGTAAAGCAGCACCGCAGCGCCACCGTGTGTCTGACCCAGGCAACTACACACGCATTGGGTGCGCCAGAACAAAAACCTGAAGAGGGTTTCATCTAAATCCTGTTAAAGTCTGATCAAAATACCCGAACCTCAAAGTGTTAAACAGAATCAATGTTAAAAAGTGGAGGCAGGTTTAGATTCTGGTTCTGGAGCAGAGGCAATAAAATAATCTGAAATGGATGCATAGCGATACCAGAACATGCATTTGCAATGACAGAACACACCAGCACTTCATTCCTAATACCATGCTCTGGTGTTACAAGTAAAGACTAAAGGGGATCTGTAGGGAACCCGAGTCAGAGCCGCCCCCGACCACGATCAGCATCGCTTTCTGAAACGCTCATTAGAAATGTATTCAGAACAGAACTATGTGGTCAGAAAAGGTACTGAACTATTATTACTATTGAAAAGGTACCGCTGTGTAGTCTGGTACGCTCTACAGGGCTGCTCTGTAAAGCCGAAGTCTAATCCGAATAAAAGAATATCAGTCTGGAGAGTTCCTACAAACAACACGGGACATGAACAGAGGAAATAAATGTGGAAACAGCAGGTGGTAGGCTTCTCTGGCAGTCATTTATCATTTAATACTGCGATGCATTTACATATAGTCGCCACAACTACAGTTGCCACCGTGCGGAGCGGGCAGCGGGCGATGTTGTCATGCAGGTGATTCTCTGCTTAGCTCAAAACGGTTCACGATGAAAACCCAGCGAGTACGAAAACACGTCTGCAACCATTTCAAAGGTTATAGTAAAAGGAATGGAGCTCATGTTTGCATTCAGGCAGGAAAGTCTTTATGAGAGAAACGTGTGCAAAATACATCAAACGCCTACATTTTATCTCTTTAAAAAAACAAACAAACAAACAAATACTGAGGCGGTGCTGGCCGGGTTTGATCCTACATTATTATGTATTCATATTCAGGCCTGCAGCCAGCACAGCCCAATATCAATAAAGTCACGAGAAGACCTTTAGTGACAGTGAGTGAGTAATACTTCTGAGGTCTAACGCATCTCCCGCCCATCTGCGCCATGCTGATCCCACTCCGAGCCAGTAGAGGGCACCAGAGTGATCACGCCAGCTTCGGGACGTTTCACACAGACTGGAGAAGCAGAAATACTGGCAGGTCAAGGGTCAGAGTGCGTCTGGAAAGCTTCTCAGCAAGAAAATCCGTCTTCTGAAAGAAACAAAGAGCGTGGACAATCTGGAGAAGCTTTCGAGAAAGCCGGCCCTGATCCAACACGGCAACGCCGCTGTGGTTTAATGGAGAGCAACGTGGATGTAAATGACACGCAAAACACGTCAGAGGGTATCTGGTGGCGCACGTTAACAGCGTTGCTAGTAAAAATGACATTAGTGCAAATAAAACTCAAAAAGAAGAAGAAAGGAAGGAAGGAAGGGGTGGATAAAACAGCGGTGGGAGCTAAACAGCACGGATGGTGTTAAAACAATCTCAGCGTGCTCTTGTGTGATTGCTGTCGGAGCTTCCGGCTTTTTGGAGCCATGTCATTGGCTACTGCTCTAAGAGAGTCGAGTTTTGGGAAGGGCTGATGGAACGTTGTGGCAGAACAAGTGTGGCCGAGTACAGACAGATTTATGGGCTCCGTTCCAGCTCGTCTACGCTCAACAATGCTGCTTCCAAGTCCAAACCCGGTTTGCCGTCCAATAAATGTAGAAAGCATCTTAAAAATAACATCTTTACACCGAGACAAAGGTTCGGTGACGACGAGTGAAACAGTTTTTGCTGGGACCAGCCAAACAAACCCGATTCAAACGATGAACCAGGACATTGGGAGAACGCCGCACACGTGAAATGAGTGAGTTCCCGTGAAGACCTCGCGCTACGTCTCCCGTTTAGCACCAGACTTCAGGTCACGTGACGTTCTCCACCGACTCGCTCAGTCTGCGTTCACGCTTTAACGTACGGGAACGGCCGGCTAGCCAAACTGAACGAAGTGTGCCGCGCGCCGCTCTCTCGACCTCTGGCCTCACGGATCGTGGCGTTCAGGAGAGGATCCGATACGACTGGCTGTACGGCGATGAGACGGAAGCGGCACAAAGGCAGGGCGGGAACAGCCGAGTGAAATGACTAAAGACTAAACACGATGCTACAGGTCTGCAATTCATGTCATCATCTCGGGAACGAGTGTGAATGAGTGATGAGCTTCAGTCTGATTCAGGAGTTCACATGTCATGGGCATGATGTAAATGTAACTATTGGTTGGACACAGCGAGTTGAAGCTCCGGAGGCTAACAGAATCAAAACACGGATCCGTCTGAAGGACGGGGCGAGGACGAGGCGAGGCGACTGCTTCCACCCTTTCTGTGTTGATAGAAGTGATTTTCTTTACATTATGGGATATCAAACTGACGGTCTATAAGAATATAGGTATAATATTAGAGGATGTACATTTACAGAGCATGTATACGTGTGCATGCGCGTGCGCCGGCCGGTGTTCCGACGGGGCTCAGAGGCTGCGTGGGGGGGGGCCATCGTCCTCAGGAGGGGCCGCGTGTTGGTCGGGCCGTGGCGGTGGACCAGCAGGGGACCCCTGGCTGTCCAACGGCAAGTCAGGATTTATCTGAGGGGTGGGGTCGGGGTCAGCGGGGGCCGTCTCTGTCTGGGCTGGTGCCTGTGGGGATGAATGGTGACAGAGGGTGGGGGGTAAAGGAAAGGCGTGTCCGGAAGACGATGAGGGAGGATCGGCGGGCGACTGGCTCTTCGTTTCAGTCGAAGGAGAGGAAGAGGAGGGAGTCGTCCCGTGCTGCGGAGCCGAGGGAGCCGACGTGACGGGTCCATCGCCCCCCTCCTGCTCTCCGGGCCCCTCCCCCGCCCCGTCATTTGAAATAGCTCCATCGTTTTGCTTGAACGTAGCTTTGTCCTGTCCTGCAGGGCTCCGATTGGCCGCAGGGGCATCTTGGTTGGGGGCTGGGGCAGAGGAAGTTGGCGTTTGGCTCTTGAGTTGCAAGTGGCACAGGGGACACGTCTCCTGGACATAAAGCCATTTCTTCAGACAACCGGCGTGGAAGAAATGGCTGCATGGGGTGATCACAGCGTTGTTCATATCCTGGAAGGAGAAAACAAAAACAGCGTCGTCATCTTTCCTTGGACGGTTTACACGGTTCTAGAAACCTGAACGTTTGCCCTCTTTGGGCGAGCCGGCCGCTGAACCGGCTCCTACCTGGTAGCAGATCGCACAGATATCGTTGTACTGCTCCAGCTGAGCGTCGCTGGCCGTGGGGAGGCTCTTGATCTTGTTCACGGCGTCCCTCCGGAGCAGGAAGCTCTGCCAGCCCAGCTGGGCTCGGAGCCACACGTTGTAGTAGGAGTGGACCAGTATGATCGTGCTGCCCATTACGCTCCACTCCCCGAACACAGTCTCCGACACGCCGTAGCACACCACGCACACCGCAACCTGGTGGGGAAGGCCGATAAACAAGGGCCGCTCCAAGTCGCGTAAAACGAGGCGGTCTCTCTCACCAGGAACTCCAGCAGCCTGTAGGTCCCGTTCACGCAGTAGATGACTTCATCCATGTTCTCCACGGGCGCCTTGCGAAACTCCTCCACCATGAAGAGAATGTAGATCAGCAGAGTGCCGAGGACCTGTGGGTTTAGGACGAGTGCAGTTCAATTACTAATAGTAAAATATACTTATTTAAAGCGGTAAAAATGGGAGAACCTTTGTGTGCGTTTGTGCCACTTAAAATGTTGTACGAGGTGTGTGTGTGTGTGTGTGTGTGTGTGTGTGTTACCTGTAGCGAAGTGAGGATGGAGGAGGAGATGATGATGAGGAGCCAGAAGTCCATGTGGAAGAACTGACAGATCATATAGGCCATGTAGGCTGGAAAGATCAGCAGGAAGAGACAGAGAGACACGGCTCTGAAGTGCTTCCACAAACTCCTAAATGACACACAGAGGACAGAATCAGCTCAGTCCACTAAAACATTAGCATTAGCTTATTATGCTAATACACCCCCGCCCCAGTGAGATTTGAGCACCGCCCTAATGAGGTTCTCCTGAGGGTTTGTCCAACCAGCCCCAGATGGACATTCTGAGTGAGGAACACATTATTCCTACGTAGCCGGATCTATTTTCACACTGTTTTATAGCTGTGTCAGCACTTCCAGGACTTCGCTAGCCAGCAAATCTGTATTTAAAACGAAAACAGCCAATCGCAGCAGGGGAGCACAGCTCTGGGAGCTAGCGCTAATGGAGCGAAGCACGCAGGACTGAAGGCCTCGACTCAGAGGAACACGATGTAGAGCAGCGAACTTCAGTTTAATGTGGTGGCAAGTCTACAGTACATGCAATGAGGTACTTCAGCTGTGTACCGCAGGTAAAAGTACTGCGAGCTTGGAGCTACCGACGCATCAGTTTATATTTTAACAGAATCAGAACGACACTGAATTCTTCCATAACGCCATCATTCATGGCTAATGCTAGCTCAAGGCTAAACAACAACATATATACTGTACAGTGGAAGCTAGCTGAAGAACCAAACTGTCTTACTTGTCTCTGGAGGCTCCCAGGGCCAGGACTATGGGGTCAGCTATCTCCAGCATGGACTGCAGGATGGAAGCAACAACAATGAAGAGGATGATGGACAGCAGGAAGGCTCGGTGGACGATCTGGAGTTCTATGAGGCCCGTCTGGACAGCAAGGATCAGGAGGGTGATGCCTTCAGTCATTCCCCTGCAGACGGAGAGACGCGCAGAGTGATTTCCCCTGCAGCCTTGCAACAGCAGACATGACTAAACGCACCCAGATGCAGCGGCGTCTCCACTCTCTTCTACGCTGACTGACCTGTGCATGGTGTTGTCGTTCATGAAGGCTCTGTAACCTTGAAGGTAGAACTTGCAGAGCGTGAGAACTCCCAAAGCGATGAAGGAGACGGTGAAGACGAGACCGAGCAGGGAGTACGGAGTACTACAACATTCTGCAATACTGAGGCCGGAAAAGGGCGGGCGAGTTGGAGAGGAAGAGAAACAAGACAAAAATGAGGGATAATTAAAAACGCAAGGCAGATAGACCAACAGTCACATTAATCGTCAGCCTAAAATATAATCATCTGCAAAATTCTTGAATTGATGAACATTCCGGACGGGAAGCTCCAGCTAACCAGATGGAGCCCCCGGGCTTCCGGGTGGTGCCGGCTACTCCACAGAGTCTGACCCCACCCTACGATGTTCTATCTACGCAGTCTGACCGGCGTTTAACGGCCTCACCTGGTGAGAAAGAGGAAAAGGAGCCTCTCCCGAGAGGTGGGATGATCCCGGGTGCTGAAGTAGGAGTAGATTTGCAAGGCAAACAGCAGCAGCCAGAAACACATGAAGAGAACCGGAAGGACCAGCTGGTTCCACAGAAACATTCCTAAAGCTAGCAGCCCGTACACCTCCACCACCTGCAGGACAGAAATACAAAGGTGGAGTGATTCCAACCAAGAGAGGAGGACATAAAGCCATCAGCGCTACTACAGCTGGAGTACCGCCATGAAAACTACAAAGAGGTGCGAGTTTATTACCTGAGCCAGCTCCCTGTAGGCAGTCATGGCGAGCTTGTAAGGTACCAATAAGTTAGAAGCCAGGAAGTAAATGACCTCCAGACCGGTGAAGATCATGGAGAACTTATTGATGAAGACGATCGTCCCCAGCGGGACCAAACAAAGCCTGGCCACCAGGGGGAGGAGATGAGCTGAGAAAAGCCAGATCCTCTTGGTCTGCATCACACAGGAACACAGCGTGCACACCACCAGCTGACCTGAAAGAAGAAGCAGCTGGAAGGAGGCGCACACACAGCGCACACGTTCACAAACACAGACGGGCACTAACTAAGATGTGCGTACCGCTGCAGTCTGTGCAGAGGCAACGCCATTTCATTGTGTAGTGGAGAGCAATATGTGAGAAAGAAAGACTCAAAGAGCCCCCACTCCTATATGTATTACATGATCATGTGATCATGTTATTGGAATCAGCATTTTATAGCACAGGAAACTATTAATATGGAATAGCTGCATGTCAATTCAGATTTGACGTTCGGGGGGGGGGGGACTGAAACGGCAGATTACGTTGACCATTTTCACGCCACCTGACATTCTAACTACACATGGACCAACGTTCACAGCGCCGAAAGCGACTGAAGAAATTGCAGTTATTTAACTTTCAACATGAACGGGATGCCGTGAAGGAGAGAATAGAGGGATGAAACCGAGACGGAAGACTTGAGCTCATAAAAGGAGCCCGTCTGAGTTCATGCATGATACAGTCATGCACACAACGGACAGGTGTGCAATGCAATACCAATGAGCGCAGTGGTGAATCTGTTCATAGAGAGCGGCTCCAGGTAGATGGGTCCTTCATAGCCAGACTCCAGTTCACTGCGCACATAATCCCTAAAAAAAGACAAGACACAATTCCCAGTTCTCGTTAAAAGAATTGTCTTATTTATAAAGCCGACATTGAGTTTTTAAAGCTTCGGTAACACCATCAAGGCTGAAGAATAATGGATTTTCAAAAGGCCGATGTACCAAATTCAATTTGTTGTATCATAGAAATTCCATAAAAAAAACTCCAATCATTTTCTTGGATTTAAGATGAGGTACTACTTAATTTGGTACACCGAGCGTGTAGTATGAGCATTATTACTATTACATACAGGGTGGTCTGCTCTAATAGTGAGATGAGCGAGTGAGTATTCCACTTGAGTTCCGTTCCAGGATTCATGAGGTGGACAACATGACAGACGGAACTGCCCCCGTGCTCTTTACGCCTAAACCTAAAAGTAGCAACAACAAAGTAATGCTGAGAGTGACGAACACTTCACCGTGGCAGTGGGTATGTGGACCCATCACTTTTGCAGAGCTTCCTGAAGATGCACAAGTTAGCTCAGTGCTTCTCAATTATTTTCTGTCGCGCCCCCCCTAGGAAGAAAAAAACATTTCTCGTGCCCCCCCCCCCCCCCAAAAAAAATAAATAAGAAAAAAAGAAATATGAAAAAGAAAGAAATATAGACCAACTTACAACAAAGAATAACTTTATTACCATTTTTTTTAGTCTGCAACCGAAAATAAGGAAGTCTGGTCTTTCTTCTTCCCCCACCGTAGATTGTTTACAACCGCTCTTCTTCTGCTAACACTCCCTGCGCGCACTCTGACAATCAGGGCGCCACTGCCAACTACTGGAGTGGATGCGCAATTACACTTTACTCTCGTAAGGCAAAAAAACATTTTCTCCGCGGTCACAGGCGCCCCCCCTGACATCGCACCGCGCCCCACCATTTGAGAACCACTGAGTTAGCCGAACGTGCTATGAGAGTGCCCGTCTGTGGAGTAAACCTGAAGGCTCCCTGTCACAGGTCTAAATCAGACATAACGCAGCAGGTCACAGAACTCGAGCCATTCGCCAGAATGCCGGTAATAAAAATGAGATAGCAGCATTTTATCAGGTTCATTTAAGTGTCTGTACCTGGAAACTTGGTGACCAGCAAACAGCAACAAGGCAGTGAGGACATACAGGTAAAGATTAACAAGGTGCTGACGGGGCAGAGTCAGGAGCACCAAGCTCAAGATGTAACCTGCAGGACACACACACACACACACACACACACACACACACAGTACAGAGACAAATGCAACAAACACAGACACACAACTGGCATGAGGAAAACAGCATCAAGTAAAAAAATCACTAATTCAAAACAAATTTTTATTGTACCTCAGATCATACCACTGTTTTCAAGTCACAAAAGTGACGTAAGTGTGCGAGACAAATGCATTTACGGAAAAATATTTTATATTTCCGGAAAAATATCACAAAACAAAAAAAGGGGCGCTCTGAGGTAGCCTTTTTTTGTAAATAGAGTTAAACGTGCTTCTATATTGGAGGGAAAAAAATATTCAAATACAACCAAGAGATAAAGTTATTACCATTGGACCTATTGATAAAGGCAACTGAGCGGGATCCAACTTAGTAGATAGCCCAGTCAAATATCCCATAAATCATCAACCGCAGGTCATGATGACTTCACGGTTGTACCAAAGACGAGAGCACTCGCATACACGCGTCACATTATAAAGCAAGTCAGATTCTGTACACTGAAAAAAAGTGTGTGTGTGTGTGTGCGCGTCAGACTCACTGACCTACGTAGTGCAGGTAAAGTGCCAGGTATTTGTACTGAAACAGGGGATTGTTGGACAGACTGGAACGTTGGATCTTTTGGAAGAAGGAGCTGACGTCCCAGCGGTACAGGACATCCAGCAGCATGATGCTGGGAACGCGAAGACCCACATTTAGCACTGCCTCCACACGGTCCTTCAATGTCATGGCCTCAGGCTATCCTCCGACAGGCAGACAGAACTGACCACTAAGACAAGGCAGTGAGCGTCAACTGCAAGGGAGGAGAGACGACGCGCAATATATTACGAATGCTCAAAATGACGCAGATGAGACGCGACGTAGCGATGAAGCAATAAATGCAGAAAAAAAAAAGAGAAAGAAATGTAGACCGATGGGGTTAGCGAGGAAAGGGAGGTCATGGCGAGCTAGTGTCAGACTAACAAAAAAAAGATTTCACATGAAGCACGATCACAATCTGAAGTGGAAACTTGGTGTACAAAACACTAACTGGTAATATTTAATCATGCTTGTACTGTGTGACTAATGGGCAGACACAATATTATAATTATTCACACTTTTTCACCATTAACCTAGTCTCAGAGTTACAACCAAATTATCATTCTTTTTTTTTGTTTTAATCGTCAAATCTTGTGGGAATGGTGTGCTATGACCTTCGGTTGCAAATCACAAGACCGCGTTCACAAAAACGGCATAAAACAGCCCAACACTCCCGAAGACGGCAGCAGTTCACAAATATTCATACTTTTCTTCAACGACTAACTAATCTGCGATACTTTAAGTTTGAAATGTCATTCCAATTCATCATAGTCATTCATAATTTCCCCACTATCTTTCCTTAAACTTAAGGATTTTGAAATTTTAAGAGTGCAGGAAAAAATATGCACAACTGGACTAAACGATTGTCATCATGGTCTCAATTCTGACACTAAAACCGTATAGAAACACGACAGATGTTGTCCTAAAATGGTCTTACATGAGCAGTAGAACAACAGTAAACGGGCTAAGTTTGCTTCAAATGAAGAAAGCGATGCTCTCTCACTAGTTCCAATGTTAACACTTGCATCCAAGTCTCCCACAGAACCGCTAGCATCTAAAAATGTAAAGTGTGATTCTTCTGTCAATTTCAAGTTTATTCACACAAATTGCAGATCGCAGTATTTGGCTAGTTCTCGGTTCACGGATTTGAAGCGTAGGTTAAGAGCCATGACACCAATCTGTCTGTCCGAGCTGAGAAATTCAACAAACATCAATTGTAAATTAAAGTTTAATCTTTTAGTTACATTTCATACTGATTGACTGAATGCAATGTGTGTGTATATATATTATATATATTGATTTAATATTATACCAAGATTCTAATGCAGTAATTACCGGTATCATTATTTACTCAATACCAAAAGATTTATATACTAAGATTTTAAAAGATGCTTTTAGAATCGCAGCAGCAAGGGACAACGATAAAATACAACTGTATAATTCTAAATTCATCACAGCCATCACTGGCCAGGAGGGAGACAACGGAAGAATACGAGCTTACGTAACACGACTGTCGGTTTAAGGATGCCGAGGATGGAGCTGCCAGGGAACAGGGCTAGAGGTCGACCCAGGAGAAGATACACGGACGTAGTGAGGGAGGACATGAGAGGGGAGGACGATGCAAAGGACAGGGTGAAGTGGAGAAAGTAGATTTGCTGTGGCGACCCCGGATGGGACGAGCCGAAAGAAGAAGACTGCCCAACACTGTGTGTTTAAAAGTCTTTGCTATTACCAGCTAAACCCGAGAGCAAGGCAGCTGCTAAACTTTGTGCACGTAACCAATCCAGGTTACTTAACCCGAAACACAGAAAATATAAAAGCGATGGATGACCTTCCCTTTGCATCGATTTTGGTACCACATGAACTCTGGTAACCCCTCCTCTGTCTCGACGGATGAAGAAGGGAAAAAAAAAATCTAAGGTGACGTTATGGCGCAAAGGACTGCAACACCTTGCCAATTCGCTTTCTTTTTGTGTTTTGTTATACAAACGTAGAAATGTCTTTTGGAAAAAGTCAAACCAGGCTTGACGTGTTTAGTCGTGAGGAAAGTGTTTGCGCTGTCAGGATGATGAAGCTGCGGCGGGGAGGAAGCAGGCGCAGCGCCAGCAACAAACTGTCGTAGTCGGCTAGCTAGCGTTAGCTAGCTCCTTTTCCAACACAGTGGGGAACAAGGACCAACGTAAAACGACTTATTTAGTTGTAAACCTACAATTCTACACATCAGCGTTCATAAAAACCTGTAACAACAAGGGTTTTAACCATTTGAAGATCAGCACAAACTGTTTCCAGCTAGCTACAACCTAGCCTAGCTAACACGCGAACTGGCAGGCATAAAACTTACTGTGACGCCCGAGCAAGTCCAGGATTATAGAACAACTTACACTCGAAGGACGACGTTCGCGATATGTACAGCGGCTTCGGGGTGTTTTACGAGTCGGACATCCACCATTTTAACTCGGCGGCGTCCGAGTTAACGGTCCCCTCGGCAGAAGTGCTCCACACACAGTCGTAGGACGCAGCCGATCCGCTCATCTCACCGAGCAGCCATTACCCCGAAGTGTCGAAGAAGAGGAGCCGACATGCGCAATTAATTCTGTCCCGCTAAATCCTTTTGCCTTGAAAAAAAAAAAGAAAAAAAAAAATCCACACTGGAAAGTGGATATTTTCAATAGTATCGATAAAGTGTATCTTAATGGGAATTATTATCAACACTATACCAGGATAGGTAGCGACTCCACACTTCAGTGAATTATGAGTCTGGCCTCGACTTGTCTCTATATCAGTAAAGTAAGAAAAGAACAATCGCATTACTGTAATAAATACGTTCTCGTCTAGGTTATGCTAAATAAAGAACTTCAGGTGAGAACAAATAATCTGGAGTGCTCTTATTATTGTAAAGCGCTTTCTGTCTTGCGTCACTTCCGGCCTGATTCGGGACGCCCGGAAGAACAGTGTGCGCAAATCGATGAATGAAACTGAAACGGCAAATTTAATCTGTTCATTCACGTTTTAGACGGAATACTACTGCGTTTGGCAAGCGTCACGTGTTCTCTTCAACTGCTAGGTAAGGATGCGCAAACTTATCCAGCTAATATTAACTAGTTGCTCTTTGCCGCTCGTGTTTACACTGTTTGCTAATCATTCTTAGCCATCTCATGCTACAAATATCAACATCAGGGATTCCCATTGTCTACTCAGATTAGTTTGTGTTTGTCTGCTGAGCGCTGAATGCGCCAGCTCAAACAGCGCATGTTTAGCCACACCGATGTCACGCTTTGCGCTGTCATTTCTTTTTTGCGTATTCTCAGACAGTTACAGTGTTGCACCTGACACGTCTGTTGTTGTTGTTGTTTTGTGCCTTGTCTCTCTTTGTAAGGTGAACGTGTGCATGTGTGTTACTGCAGCTCGACATATTTTCTTCAGTCGTGTGTGTGTGTGTGTGTGTGTGTGTGTGTGAAGTGCTTGCGTGTGCCATGTCGGTATCAGTGATCATAAAGTGGGGAGGTCAAGAGTACTCCATCAGCTCTCTGTCCGAGGAGGACACGGTGATGGACCTGAAACAGTCCATTAAGACCTTGACTGGGGTGCTGCCAGAGAGACAGAAGCTACTCGGACTGAAGGTGAAAGGTAAGAGAGCAACAGCCATCAGTCAGGTGGACCAAGTGCACGGAACAGCAACACTATCTTCTAATTAAAGGAATCCACTTGTGTATCTCAACAAGTTTTTGCAATGTTAAACTACAATAATTTTGTTGAATATATATTTTATATATTTTTTGAATATGATGAATATATTTATTCGAGAGAATGTTAGAGTACAAGTACAGTCAAATGGTAGCATGTATTACAGTACAAGTACAGTAGCATGTATCATAGTACAAGTACAGTCAAACATCCTGTCTAAAAGTCCCTTTGTACATAATTCATCGACATTTAACAATACCAATAAAATAAAAAGAAATTACTCCACAGATGCAAAATAACAATTGTCCAGTATATCAGCTTTTTCGGTGTCAAACATTTCAACTTGTCTGTTGTGTTTTATTCACTATTTATATTTCAAAGGATTTTAGCTGAATGAACCCGCTTCTCCTTTCGTCACCTTTCTCTCATTCCTACCTCCAGGTAAACCCGCAGAGGATGAGGTGAAGCTTGGCTCTCTAAAGCTGAAGCCTAACACCAAAATCATGATGATGGGCACCAGAGAGGAAAGCCTGGTAGGTGACTTGCGAGAGAGGAATTTAGAGTCCATAGATTTCATTTGGGAACTCTAACTCAAAGGCTATTTGCTGAGCTTACTTGTTGGAGAGAAAAACACAATCGGCATGTTTTTGTAATACTGTACATACTTTCTGTGTTGTAAAGGAAGAGGTTTTAGCTCCACCCCCAGAGAATGACGACGTCGTCAATGACTTTGACATAGAGGAGGAAGTCATTGAAGTGGAGAACAGGTAAAATGCTTTTCCGTGATTTTTCTCTGTGGATTTATAGAAGCGTGATTACATTCGCGAGAGGGAATCAGCTCATATTCTGTATGCATGTGGATCTGGGAAACAAAATGTTGGTGAACCAAATCTGTAGGGAGGAGAACCTGGCTAAAATAGCCCGCAGAGTGAAAGATTACAAGGTGGAAGTGCTGAACCCTCCCAGAGAAGGAAAGATGCTTCTGGTGCTGGACGTGGATTATACGTTATTCGGTGAGTTTTAAATGCCTGTTAACCTTTACATGCAGCAGTTGTGGCCATTTAGGATCTTACTGTTACTAGAATAGAAAGCCTGCATTGTCATTGCATAGTGGATATACAACGAGATTAGGAATCTATCCATCTTCATCCATTTATTTGTAGACGGGACCATCTCAATCTCATTATAGATTTTTTAAGAATCATTCTGTTATGAACTGTATATTTATGTAAACTGCATTCTAACCCTGTGGAACACCAGCATTAGTGTGTTGCGTTCAGGTTCACCACACATGCATGAGTGGTTTATTGCTAACAAACTGACATGATTTTCATACTTAAACATGATAACAGCAATGGTGTGTCATTTATTTTACAATTTACTGTTGAACAGGTCTAATCTAAGACCGTGACAGAATGGATTTTTAAATAAGTTTAACTTTTTCGAGTCCAAAGTTTGTACTCTTACATTACATGACGGGTTTTTTTTTCCATCATCCAAAAATATTGTCTCAAGATGTAATAAAATTCAGATTATTTGACTACATCCTCCAAGAAAGAATGTAAGCGATAGTTAATAAGTCAATTTTCTGATTGTACTCATTTGAAATTGTATTAAATATACGAACACAAATAAGGAGGAGGTTCCTCTGGTTCAAAATCTTGCATCTTGCAAATCCGGCTCGTAGTTAGGACAGGATGCTTTGAAAAATATGACTCCGTTACAGCTGGTTATAAGTTTAATTTAGAACGCTGCACTGATGTGTTTAGATCACAAGTCATGTGCAGAAACGGGCCAGGAGCTGATGAGACCATACCTGCACGAGTTTCTCACTTCGGCCTATGAGGACTATGACATTGTCATCTGGTGTATGTATATTATCTCCTATAATTATAATAACAACAACAACAACAACAACAACAATAATCATAATAATAAATACTTTGCTTTCTCTTCACAGCTGCAACAAGTATGAAGTGGATTGAAGCAAAAATGAAAGTAAGACGTTGCCTCCCGTTAACAGATGGTTACCATGAATGTGCTGCACCCATTTGCCAGACGGTGGCACTGTTCATTTAAATTTAAGAGGAACACCGAGTGCGTGTTCGTGTGTGTTTAGGAACTTGGAGCGACTGACAACCCAAACTACAAGATTACGTTTATGTTGGACAGCGCAGCAATGATCACAGTACACACTCCAAAGAGAGGGGTTGTGGAGGTTAGTACACGCAGAACTGCAAAAAAACACAGAAGGGACAAGGGCATGCTATTTGATGACGTGTCCACGCACAGGTAAAACCCCTTGGGGTGATATGGGGCAAGTACGGAGAAGTTTACACCAGGAGAAACACCATAATGTTTGACGACATCGGACGAAACTTCCTCATGAATCCACAGAATGGATTGAAGGTTTGCAAATCGCCGTCGCCGTCACTGTGCAGATCCTCTGTTCTCCTTTACGTTGCGCACATGCGTTGCTTAAATGTTGTGTCTGCGCTCGTTTTTTTTTGTTTGTGTGTTAGATCCGACCCTTCATGAAAGCCCATCTTAACAGGGAGAAAGACAGGGAGCTGTATAAACTAGCTCAGTATCTCAAGGAGATCGCCAAGCTTGATGACTTGAGTGGACTCAACCATAAACACTGGGAGAGGTAGGCATTATGTGGCACGACCTATTTTATACAGGAAAGTGAATCGGCCTACACACTAGAGAACGTCTACGTCAGGTACATGCAAGAAATCAGACATCTTCTAAATACTATATATGCATTTCTATTTCTATCACTGTGTGTAGGTACCTATCAAAGAGGCAGCAGCACTGAGCTGGGACTGCATCCGGGACGAAGACTGGACCATCCCATCATTCAGTTCTCATGCACACAGACCTGGAGGTCATTTGAACCCCCACACTAACGACCCTCCAGCGCCAGACGTGAAGATGCTCAGGACTGAGATGGACCTTTCTGCATGTTCGCTATCGCTCCCGAAACGGATCTTTTTTTTCAAATATTGTTTTTGTATATGACGGTAATATTGGCGGTTGCTATACAAGTAAATGGACTGTTCTTCTACAGCGCCTTTCTAGTCTGACCGACTTGCATCATGAACCAGCATTCACCCATTTACTCAAATATTTACACGGTGGTGTCACCTGCTTATTAAGAGCAGTCACATGGTCACTCACACGCACACACACACACACACGCACACACACACACACCGCGGGACAGCCACTGGGAACAGTCTGGGATTCAGCATCATCCCCAAAGACACTCTGGCTGTAGAACGCTGGGCTTGTAACGACCCACCGACCTTCGAATAAGTGGACAACTGCTCTAGAGTGTGTTAACCCCGAGATCCACTTGTGTGGGCTGAAAGGTCATTTAAGTTTGTGGCCACGAACCACCTGTCCTACAAACTTCATATGCAACCAGGGCAACAGTGGTTTGTTTGGCGCTTTACTCCTTGCGGCAAGATGGAAAGTCCTGGGTTCAAATCCACCTGAGGGCGCAGAACCTTGTCACTCTGGGTTCTCCAAGTTCCTCTCATCACCAAACAACATGCAGTAGAGTGTGAAATGAATGACAAACTGGAATTTTGTCCTTGTGTCCAAAGTCAGCTGGGAACGGCTCCACCCCTCCGTGACGCTACGTAGGATAAGCTGTCACAAATGAACCAATGAGGGAATATGGAACTACGTGTCACTCAGAGAGTTCAAATCTCTAGCCAGGCTCTTCAGTTCCTTTATTATAGCGCTGCACCTGACAGCAATAGTCTCGTAGGTTTGACCTTCACGGTAAAAGAAGGAAGAAAGAAAAAGAAAACACACATTTTTGGAGCCATTGAGTTCATTTTCACCAGAGCTTTTAACTGAGTTGGTGAACTTAAGAAAATAAAAATCCTCCAAAAAACAAAAGGTTCTAGGAGCTGTGGTTTCTCTGCATCGCCCAGTTTTCACTGTGCCGTGCACTATTCCACTGGATGACTTTCAACCCACAGCGGCAAGAATCAATGCAGCATCGTCTCTAAGGTTTCCCCTTTTCTCTCTGCCGGATTGGGATTGTTCTTCAGCAAAGTTTCAGTTGTTGCTCTGTAGGAAAAGGGATTTGCAGCTTTCCCAAATCGTGTCCCTTTAGATTTGTGATGTGAACTGGTGAGTAACGCAAAGAGACTTGGCCTCATCTTTCCTCGGTTTGTCGGTGCTCTGTGTCGATGACATCAGGAAACGTGACCTTTGAGCTCAAGTAGAACCGCGTGGCAAAAACCTGCATCACCTCTGTGGAAGTTTTTTGTTCCTGTTTTGCTCCACTACACCAAAAGGTCTGGACTTGCTCAACCAGGTGCTTTTCCATCATCGCCTCGTCCACCTTACAGGCATCCTTTGACATGTATCACTTCCCCTTTCACATCTCAAATCTGGTTAAAGACACAATCATTGATTTTCAATGTATTGACAGTCTCTACATGTTTTTCTGGGCCATCAATCCTGGTGTTTAGTATTACTGGAACTGTCCGCACAAGGCCGGTGTTGTCTCTTCTAGAGCTGCAGTCACTATAGTAAACATGAATTTCAATACATGGCATTCTAGAATATTAAGTGGAATCCAAAGTGACAGAAAGTACCACAGTACCATGTAACAAAGTACGCTTTGGATGTGAACAGCAAGAAACCACAGAAGGTTTATCTCTAGAATGGCAAATGAAGATGAAACAGACATCAAACATCACTCAAAGCATCAAAGAGGAAATGACCCCCAATAAAAAGCAGCAAAACAATGTGAAACTACGTTAAACGTGACATTAAATGTTTACACAGCAACACAATAGATCTGACTATCTAAATGCGTTTGTAATATGCAGGACCAAAGAGGAGGCAGGTGAGATGGTTTACATGCACACCTGTAGTTCAGGGCCTCACTGTCTGCTCGCGCTGATGGAATGTGATCAGACCTGATTATTGCTGCCTGAGTAGACCTGCGTAATGATGGAGACTGTGACGCTCTGTTGTATTCATTGCTTATTTATAGCTACAGGAAAATACTTTGTAATTTCACAGGTTTATCCTAAAGATCCCATATTATGAAAAACTCACCTTTCCCATGTTTCTACACTATTATGGAGGGTTTGGGTCCTTATCAACCCAAAAACAGCTAAATAAACCATCCAGTCAGTCCTGTGTAGTTTGCGTAGTTCTGTAATCACCTCCTGAAACGCGTCTGGCAGAAATCCTTGTTTATGTTACGGCCCATTGTTAGAATGTGCACAACATATGTGTGTGCACATGTATGCACATTCATGTGTGCAGCTGGCACTCTTCCTTCTTCTAATACCTTTAGATTATGTTGCCAGAAGGCACTTGTTAATATGAATAATTTCCAATTGTGTCGCCCTTTGTTTGGAGCCAAGAGGGAAACTACAGACTTGCAACAACAGTTCATCGATGTTGTCTTTTGATCTTTTCATTTTTTAAACCCGCTTGTCCGTAACTGGGTCACGGGTAGTGCTGGAGCCTATCCCAGCATTCTACAGGCGAGAGGCAAGGTACGCTCCGGACAAGCCGCCAGTTCATCACAGTGTCTTTTGTGGTTTCAGTCCTTTCTTTGTTTCTTTGTTTCTGCTCCAACAGGCGTTTAAGAATCGGGACCCTCGACCAGTCATTTAGAACTGAAGAAGCCTGCCAGGCTCTTCAGTTCACCTCTCTTGGATGAGAAGTGTAACGTTGTTCTAAACGTTATTATAAAGTTGTTCTCGCCAATGAAATTAACAGGTCCCTGATACCTGCTGCCCAGGGCACTAAATATATTCCTTGCCATTCACCAAGTGCACAGATCACAGAGGAGAGGTGCTGATAACGGGCGTGGCTGGAGAGGTATGCGGTAAAGCGAATATTCTGCCAGAGTTGGCGGGGGGGGGGGGGGCATTCTGGATGGTGTGGCAGTGAGCGCTAGGCGAGTCTCCTCAACACCAGCTTCATAGTCCTCTGACGAGGACCGGACCCCGTGGGCCGATCTCTTATACTTACAACAGTAATATGTATGTGTGTGTGTGTGTGTGTGTATCCATGATATCCTAGCTGTAATTATATTCTACCGTAGTGAAACATTTCATCACAATAAAAAAAAAACATCAATTGATAATCATGTTCAGCAATTTATTAAGAAATGTTAAACATTTTAAAATTATTTGTTTGCAGATGGAATTTGGGATTTAATAATTGATTTCACCAATATTACAAATATTTCTTTTGAACATTGTGCTATGCGGTAACAAAGGAACGACAGCATGATAAATATTAATAGTAAAAAAATATATATTATGCATTCTCACATTTATACTTAAAATGTTGGAAGACAAAAAACCCTGACGCCGTCTATCCTTGGTTTTTCTCATGGCTCCGGTTGACAAGTCAGATGAGGCTTTTTCACTCTGGGAACAGGAATGAAGCAGCATGGGTAAGAATCTTTGGCGTCATATTGGTGGTATTATTTGGAGAAATTGTACAGTTGCATAAAAATGACATATTTGGAAGCAAACTGGGTCAAACCAGTACCTACTCCCATCGCTAATATACCTACATGCAGTGGCTCCATGGGCTGAATGGGCCGTTGGTATATCTGTCCTGAGCGCGCACGCAGAATACGTACTTCCTGGTTTTGTAATCAACCTTATATGTCGTTTCCTCAGACGTGGTGTGCTGCACAAAGGAAGTGAGAGTCAGAAAATGTACGTTTACATTAACTAAGTGTAAACTGGAATCTGATCATCATCATTAATTACCAGAATGGAATCTTCACTGTCACAGTTTTGTTTGTTACGGACCATCTTGACCTGGAAGTGCAGCCTGAAGTAGGTGCAGGGCTTCTCCCAGGAATCTGGGTAGCTCCAGCTGAAGTTACCATTGATGATGCGTAGGTTAGGGACTTTTTCTGGCCTCACTATATATGGGGCGATGAATGAGAGGAAGGAGGTGGAGAAAGAAAAGCAGGACAGATTAGATGAGATGAGTCAGAGGGCAGTAAAGGTGGATGATGGAAGCCCTTATAACCAAACTACATAAAGATTTATTGTTAATTTCCTGACCAAAATAAGTAAAAACAAACGAACAAATAATAAACGCCTTTTTTTGGGGGGGAAAGATGCCAAATTACAATCGCTTACCAATATCTCTGAGGTAGAAGGCCTTTTTGTAGGCCTCCAGTAGAGCGTAGCTGTACATGTAAACAGTGAGAGAGATGCCGTGCTTCTCCTCTCTGTATGGGCAGTTGGCATGCTGGCAGCTAAGGCCTGATCCATCAGCATTCAGCTCACAGGGAATCTGTTCCAAATTCCTAAAAGACAGAAGAATGGTTGGCAGGAATATCTGGAACAGGACTCGTGATCCGGTGGACATTATTTGGACGAGTGATGCGGGAGTTTGGGGTTTGGTCCTCACCATTCTGCCTTCACCAGGAGTACAGCAGCGTGGGATCTGGACCGTGTCTTTTTCCAGGTGCACTGGAAGGAGCCTGTGTAGTTCGGTGCCGAGCAGTGGATGTGACCTGGAGGAGCACAGACACCGTCAACACCTATATTCACCTCCGCCCAGGTAAATCTGTCTGTCTGTTAGCAAGATAACGCAAAAGGTTACAGACAGAACTTGATGACATTTTAAGCAAAGGTTGGGAATGTTACCAGGAACAGATGATACAATTTGGTTATTATTCAGAAGAGAGCCTGGATTCTGGATCACTTTGAAATTTCCGGAAACATTGCAGTCAATGGAGCTTCAAAATGTGCTCCTCAATATGTCGGTTGATTATATTATGTTTATGGATTTTGACACAGTCATGTAAGGTGGGGGCGTCTAACTCATCCGGATCGGATCCAGAATGAGGTCAGGAAGAAATTATTACAATTTTAACATTGAAAACTCCATTTACGGATTCAAAGATCAGTTAAAATGTTTTACTTTTCATGGTTGGTGTATAAAGATACCAAGAACAATTTAGAACCTTTTGGTGATGATCCAGATTACCATGTTGACGGTGTAAATCTAATGATGAGGGGAATGAGCTGCTTGGCGGAGGTCTGCGCTCTCTGCGTGCTTTTCTCATTGTGTTTAATCTCTCTGTTATGTTTTGGAGAAGGTTCTTTATTAAGTTCCAGTATTATAAAAACTAGTAAGTTAAAGCGAGATCCAGTAATCAGATATCAATGGGGTTACTGTGAAAAAGCCAGATAACTCAGACGATCCATATCAACTGTAACAGGATATTTAGCATTTTGTTTGATCAATAAAGCAAAACAATTTTTTTTTCCGATAAATGTGTGCAACGCCTCCCTCCCTCCATTTTCCTTCTCTTACCTTCTTCTGGGGATTGCTTTTCCAGTATCACAAGCCTGTTGTCTGGGTTTAGTCGGACCATGATCACAGTGTGGTTGAGGTATTCTCCATTTTTGCTGAGGTGACAAGTGTAGTTTCCTCCATCCTTGTCCTCCACCAGGACCTTGACTTTGTTTCCCTGCAGAGCCGGCTCGAGCTCCAAGCCTGGGGGAAAAGGACATGATGAAACCAATGCTTCAGAATATCGTGCAAGACACCAGAACACTGTCGCCTGACCGAGGAAACCATTTCCAGTGTTCTGTATTTCAAGATTTGGCAGCATCGAATCATAGCCTGCTAGCAGAATGGCTCAGGTGCTAAGAGACGGATTAGGAGGAGTGGAAGCGGAGATGTGTTACCGTTTTTCTTCCAAAACAGAAGCTTGTTCTGATGAGCTTCTCCGCAGGTGAGAGGGACATGCACCTTGGTACTTATTTCATGCGGCACCCTCAGGACCAGAACTAGTGACACACACAAACACACACACACAGCTTGAATCAACATTTGCTGCATGTTTGGCGAAGAGACAAATGCAAAGAAATGAAGAAATGACATCACCGACCATTTTTCATCAGAACCTCCGGCTGGTCTTGGGTGCTCACAGAGCAGACGCAGCTCATTGTGTAAATCAGGGGCACGAGGAGAAGCATCTGGAAGAAGGGGAGCGAAGCATTATTACTTATATCTTTTATTCATTTCACATCTGGACAGGTCGACGCTTCAATGCGCTCGAACACCCTTGTTCCTCACAATAAGGTGAAACACGAGGCTTTTCACCAGCAAGTTTCTGACGAGTAAAGAGTGTAACTGTGGCTGTCAAATGGTTTTTTTTTGTTTAACCCTTTGACAGAACATTGTCTACTTGTGACCTTTGTTGCTGTTGCATATTAACTTTGAACTAAAGCTGAAGTAAAGCGATCAAGAACGTTACAATAAAACTGTACGGTAATAAGAAGCTGATATTCGACCCTTCCGGTTTATTTGGCAACCCTTTCTTGGCTACTGCTAAAGCAAAGCATGGAACCACAGTTCTTCTAAGGAACCCTAACACTAATATTCTGCATGGAAATGTGTTTCTATTGACCGAGACAATACTTAAATCCAACTGTAACCAAAACTTACAGATATATGAAATAACACTCATCTGATTATCAATTAATGTGGACTAATCTCATATAGTGACCTGACAATTATCCATCAGTGATGATCAGGAATACACTATACAGGGACAAGTCCTAATTAATTAAACATACGATTTGAATACTTATTGTAGCGTCAACTTTATGATGCCCTTTTATTGATCATCTATTAATGAGGTGAGGTCTTACCTTGACGGCTGGACTGGTGCAAATCGATTCCCAGTTGAAAACAGACTCGCTGGTTGTGTGTTTGATGCGTCTGCTCGAATTCAAATGCCACCTCTGCTTATATGTGTGCCAGAAGTAGAACTGAAAAATTCCCAACACACTAAAGAGGAACTTCTGTCTGTGAAACAACAGACAGAAGTAACTAAGGTTACTGTGTAACCTTAGAATATGATGAAGTAAAAATAAGACTACAACTATTTGACCTATGAAAGAGTAAGTGTAGTTCATGGTGTAGTTTTAGGACCCCTGTGCTTATGGTCGGCGTGTTTATTTGATTATACGGTTTGGAGCAAGGTCACCATGGCCGGGGCTAAACATTCCTAGTCTCTCTATGCCATGCGACGCCACGGCCACGCCTGGGAGGGAAGTCGGGACAGAAACCTCAAGGGAAAAGGGAACTTCAAACGTCTGCTCGTGACGGAAGCATGATGGCGGTGCTTCACCGGGCCGGTGAGAGTTCTTAGGAAGAAGAACAAGAAGAAAGAAAAAGTGCAATAGATCAGACCGCCATTGAAAGAACTGGAAATAAAGCAGAAATCACTTTTTAGAAGTGAAACAGAGCGTGGATTCGATCCGTCAATAGAATGAACACATTGTTTATTCCTACAGAGAATATCATGTGTGACTGAAACAGTTCGGAATCCACCTGTGCAAATACTTCTGGAGAAATGACCGTTGTTCAACTCATCAGTGAAAAGCAGCTCGTGAAGACGGAGCCTCCCGCTGCGCGTGTGTCTTTAGACGGGACATCTCCGCACACGAGGCGTGGAGCGGAGCGACTGGTTTCTTTTGCCCGGAGCTTCCCAGAGTCTCAGATGCCCCTTCGGCAATTTCATCGGTGAAGATGAATAAAGGACTCGTCTCTTCCGGGCCGGTGTAAACGTCTCTTAACAGGAAAATTCATGTTGAAACGATGATCTGTGGGACAAAGTTGTTCTTTCATGACGGCAGCGGAACTTTTAATTGGATTGTCTCCACTTCCCTTCCCCCACTCTGCAATAACATTCAAGAACTTTACAGTTTAATGACACACAGCTTGAAGCCACGCAGGTTAGTTCCGCCTTCCTTCCGTCTTGTGCATTGGTTGTAAAAGCTGGGAACGCCAGTTGGCAGCACTTCTTGCATCATAATGGTTTTTCTCATGGAATTGTCCATGTTCTGCTTGGCTGAAAAGCATCGACATAAAAGGAGGAATATTCAGTAGTTTATAAAAGTAAAAGATCTAAATATACTATGCCAAGCACGTGTAGTAATTAACATTGTAAGCAAGCAACCAATTCAGCGACAGTTCAGACAAAACTCCAACACAAAAACTTGTTTTGTGTATTACTACACCAAAACAATACGTGATGAATTACAGAGAGCCTCAGAGATGCTAGATTTACTGGCATGGAAGGCGGCGTCCATCGCCTGGACTCATCCTGGCTTCAGTGAAGATGACACCGAACAATAAGAAAAAAACATCCCAGCTTTAATAGTTCAGCAGGTTTGCAGTACAGACATTGTCAGAACTTTGCAGGCAGTGTAAAAACAGTACCGGTATATAAAATAAATAAGTATTTAATCGGAAAAAATAGGTAAAAGTTTGAAATAATATTAAATACGTAGTTTAGCCTTTATGCCAAACTACGTATTTACCTTACTTACATTATTAGCAAGGTATCAATCTCATATAATGAGGCTAAATTAAATTCC
This sequence comes from Brachionichthys hirsutus, assembly GCF_040956055.1. Taxonomy (NCBI): domain Eukaryota; kingdom Metazoa; phylum Chordata; class Actinopteri; order Lophiiformes; family Brachionichthyidae; genus Brachionichthys; species Brachionichthys hirsutus. Next base: position 4,848,166 of record NC_090906.1, on the reverse strand, counting down.
CCAAAATGTCTTATTTCTTTAAATGTTATAATGTAGATGACGACGCTCCAGTTCAGGAATCTTTTCAGATACAATCTAATTTAGTTTCTTATGATCTCTGAGCTTTGATAGTTATTATACTCAACAGGAAAGTAATCCTTCACTTGGTGGACTCACACATTTATGTGCTGCGTTACACGGTCCCTTTTTTTTTTACTGAGATGTAGCATGCATCAAATTGCATATTTTTTTAGCTCTAACAATGATTATTAGCCATAAACAGGCACTGAAAGACGACAGCAGAATGTAGATTGCATATTAAAAACAACTCAAGTCAAGGATTCAGACAGAGTCAGAGGAATAGAAACAACGACCAACTTTAATAAAAAAAAACAATCTATCTTTCATCAAAATATGCAACTGTGTTTCTGGTGTTCCAGCCTTTTGTCACAAGAACAAGTTGTGTTTTGAACATAAGTGAATATCCACGCTCTCTCTCTCTCACACACACACACACACACACACACACACACACACACAGCCAGGCAGACTACTAATGATTATTACTCTGATTGTTCTTTGAAGCAGAATAAAATAAGCAGCTAGTCGCCCGTCGGCTCGCTGGAACATTCTTCGTGCCGCCCGACTGCAAATTCTTTACACATCAATGTTTCGTCATAGATTTTAGCATAGTGACGGAATTTTTATTTATTTATTCATGTATAACCAAAAAGACCTGCCTGAACTGTTAGGATTGTGACGCTTTCTAAACTGCTCGTGTTGAAATGAAAGAACATGTAAAACCCTGTAGCCTCGAGCAGAAATCTGCAGAACCAGCTCGACCAGAGCGCAGAACTCGAATGGAAACGGTAAAGGAAGGAAACCCTTCAAGTCATCGATCGAAGTTCTCTCTTTGCTCATCGGTTCCTTAGGAACAGCTAAAAAGACTTAAAAAGGTCAACGTGTAAAACCAAAAGTCTCATTTAAATAGTCTGTTTGTTCCAGCAGTCGGCTTCTGCCCACAGAAAGCCCTTCAGAGAGAGAGAGGAGTCCGAGCTCCTTTGTCCTTCTCTCTTTATCCTCCTCTTTAGTCCGCGACTTTCGGCCTTCCTGGTTAATTTTCCACCGATGTGGGCCTCTGTGGCACCGAAGCCACGCCCTCCACGGCTACCGGCCCAGTGGCCTCTGGCGTGTGTCCCGGTGCCGATACTGGCTCTGGTGCTGGAGGCTGGCTTATGATGACCTGCACCACGTAGTCCCTGGAGATGTTGAGTTGGTCCAAGCGCAGCCTGTCAGTCAGAGGCCGACCTGAGAAGAACCAGCGCTGGGACGCCGCAGGCACGCCTTCGTGACTTTGCAGGCGACGCTTCATCACGCCGACCGTGTCCGCGGATCGGACCGCCAGCCGGATGTCACGCCCCGTGGAAAGCCGGAGCCGGAGCTGGCACTCCCCTCCTGAAGCTGGATCACTGGCACTGCCTGCGGAGGGATCCGCCGCCCCGGAATCGGGATCCGAACAGTCGGGCTCCTCGGATCGCTCTTCAATCATGTTGACTGGAGGAGAGAGGCAGTAGACTGGCAGCTGGTATCGATTTCCCAGTTCATCGTAACATTCCGTCAGAGCGCCTGGAAGAATAGGGGGGGGGGGGGGGGGGGGGGGGGGAGTCAAACCCTGGCTCTGGACAAATTGTCAACTGTCTTCAGCGTCTCAAAACGTTCTCTTCCCAAATGAATGCTCGGAATAATTCATGCTCCCGGTTTGATCATGAACGTGGTGCATTCTGTACATTTCCATGGCTGCCTTCGTAAACGGAACGTTAAAAGGGTGGTTTTTTTCTGAACTCTGACATTCCATTGACATTTCGCATTTCGCTTTGGTGAAATGAAATGAGGAATTGAGAATCCGAAACGCTTGAAAATGAGGAAAGGTCAGTGAGTGAAAAGGAGAAGGGGAAGGTCGTGTCTGGTTTAATACTACAATAAAAACATGACACCCTGCTGTGATTCAGACAGACGTGGTGGGGAGAAGGGGAATCAAGATGCAGTGAGGAGGAGTTATCACTGCACACACAGAAACTTAGGGGGGGGGGGTTCTTTAAAAGGATTTCAGACTGAGGCCCCTTAATGCCATTACTTTAGATAATGAAGAAAATGTGAAACATCCCGTTTCCCCCCCAACAGTTTATATTTTCAAGTTTGTAGTGATGGTTTTCATTTAAAAACAAACAATCTAGAAAAACAAGTAAGCGAGGACAGACCTCCACCAAGCAGCTCATTCCCCTCCTAATTGGATTTACACCGTCCACATGGTGATCTGGATCATCATCAAACGGTTCTAAATTGTTCTCGGCATCTTTATACACCGACCATGAAAAGTAAAACTAAATCAGAGTTGATGTGTTTTTTTTTTAACTGATTTTTTAATCCATACATTTTCAATGTTAAAATATTTTATTTTTTCCTGACCTCATTCTGGATCAGACCCAGAAGACATTTTGCATGACAGTTCATATCAGACCCTTCTATGACTGTGATTCTCGGCGAGTTAATTGGATGCTTATTTTACAAGATATTTATTTTAAAAGCCTCCATTATAAGTAAATGAGAAAATCCGGATTTTCTTGTTGGAATCAGACAAGCATCCGGATCGCTCAAAATACCCCCCCCCCCCACGTGGTAGAGGTAAAATTAGAACAACGGTGAAAACTCTCGCTCCACATCCGTTGTAACTAGTATTTAAAAATGTCACGCCATTGATCCTGATGCTCGGAGGCTTAGATTACAGCTGGAGCCACTGGTGGGACTTAATGAGTACTGCGGTAAATTAGACAGTGCTGAGTCAGCAGAAACTCAAGGGAAGCTGCTCTCTGTTCTCCAGACGACGGCTGCCGCGGTAAAGGTGAGGGCAATCAGGCTTCGTCTCGGGTTACCGCCCACCAGAGTTAGCGAAACCAAGAGAGTAAAGGGTGGAAGGAGAGTGAAACCGGCATTCTGTGTGTGGATGTGGGTCGCAAGTCCAGCAACTCACACTGAGGACGCAAGAGATATGGTGCAAAAGAAAAAAACTCAACAAGAATCAACCCAGTTTGACAGACTGACTATGAATCTTCTTCATCTTTTTTTTCCGGCTTGTCTCCTGAGAGGTCGCCACAGCAACCCAACCTTCTCCACTTCACCCTGTCCTTTGCATCGTCCTCCCCAACACCAGCCACTCTCATGTCCTCCCTCACCACGTCCATGTATCTTCTCCTGGGTCGTCCTCTAGCCCTGTTCCCTGGCAGTTCCATCCTCAGCATCCTTCTACCGATATAGTCCCTGTCTCTCCTCTGGACATGTCCAAACCATCAAAGTCTGGTCTCTCTGACCTTGTCTCCAAAATGTCTAACCTTCACTGTCCCTCTCATTGTCTCATTTCTAATCCTATCCAACCTGGTCACTCCCAAGGAGAACCTCAGCACCTTCATCTCCTCCTCTTCTAGCTCCGCCTCCTGTCTCTTCCTCAGCACCACCGTCTCTAAGCCGTCCATCATGGCTGTCCTCACCACCGTCTTGTAGACCTTTCATATCGACTATGAATATGGATGAAAATAAAAACACCTTTCACCTAAACACTTTTTTACAAATTACTTTGAGCAGGATGTCCGGGGCCCAGATTTATTGATTAGGTTGAACGACAACCGTTTGCTGCCGCGATTCTGACGTTCAGCGATCATATGAATTTACGACGGCATTATCTAACGAAAGCAGGTAAAAAAAAAACAAACAAAAAAAAGATGTTTTTAAATAATGAATCATCATCACAGTGTTTATGTTAGAAACACTTTTAAACTGATCTTATTGATACATTCTTTGCAGGTATGATCTGTCCATTGATTTAACCAGAAAAGGTAATAATGGACGTACCTTTAAACGTAACGTTTAAACGCAGCTACATTTCAATATGTCCGCCACATCCCGAGTTTGACGTGAAGGAGACATCTTTAAAAACTGGAAAATGATTCATCCAAAAGCTACTGGCAGCTGAGAATTTGTTATTTTTACCGGCCAGGGTGGTAAACAATCCGGCTAAACGGTAACAGTTGGCCAATTAGCATAATAATTATTCCCACCTTCCCCACAGGCAGCGATTCACCCGCAGCGTGTCCGTACGCATCAGAACTAGCACACAGAACAAGATCTGCAGCTTCTACTTCCCGAGTTGTCATTTCTCTCGAGAAGCTGAGAAGAGGGAGATTAACTTGTCCTACATTAAAATCCAACAAGCTGCATTTCACGGACAATAAAGCAAACGCCGTGAACCATCTATGACGTCTACCGCTCTGTGGCGTTGTGCTACCGTGAGGCAGGGTGATGCTGGCCCCGTCCAGGATGGCTTGAGCCAGCAAGTGGTCACTGCTCTCAAAGGCGCTGGCCGCCGCCCGCAACGCATCCCAGATCTCCTTCCTGCCCTCGAACGCCGGCGCCGTATCCCAGAATTCATCCCGCTTGCTGCGCAGCTGGCCTTCGGTCATTGGGTAGTCGCTTTTCCATTTAGGCCGCTCTCTCTTCAGGGCCTGGTTACGCCCTAGAGCCACTGGGAGGAGGAATGAGAGAGAGAGAGAGGAAAGATGGAGAGAAAGGAAATGGAGAGAAAGACAGGCAGGGGGGGGGGGGGGGGGGGCACACAAAAAGAACAGAAAAATAAGAAGTTAAGAGTACACTCAAAACATCTTTAGAGATTATTCTAACCCACGACTTCAGAAAGAAATGAACAACAACCCGCTATAAACGTGGGGGCAGGGGGGGGGGGACAAACTCCCTCACACACTCAGACAGAGCCCAACCGGAAACCCAAGTGTCCCGTTAAAGGGCTGGGACTAACACATCTGGACCAACACAGCAGCAGAACAGTCTGTGCGTGTGGGAGTGTGTGGGAGCACACAGAGAGCGAGGAAGACGTCCCGATGAAGGTGTCGAGTTACACCTGCTGCCGATACACACGCTCTAAAACGAGGACGCAGCACGCTCCGGTAGCGCCGCCAACCTTCGCCTGCCTGTCTGAAGACAACAGAGCCTCGAGCTAACAGACTGACTTCGCGTGCTCGCCTGCCTCTAGCGCCAAGAAGCACCTGCAAACAAGAACGGCACATTGTTGAAAGAGTAATTGTCCTTTAATCACATGAAAAATGACAACGTAAATATTAAGTACGGGTTTCTTTTGCGTGGTTATGGTTGCACATTTTCACTTTTCAGTTTCGATCAGTGGTGATATGAAAATAGCTCTATCAATATGTCACATTTCATTCTTAACCAAAACATTTTTTTAATCAAGCTTTCTACAGATAGACGGACGGACGGACAAACGGACGGATGGCGCCAACAGACCCCTCGATGGTACAGCAGGTTGGCTCTATTGTTACAGGCGTGCACTCCTGGACAGATAAAGGGATCTCTGAAACCAGTTTGCACGACACCACGACCCGTGCATCTGCAAAATCGTGTTGCTTTCTTGCAGAATGCTGTGTTTTAAGGATACGTAATGCACAATCCACTGATTTTAGACTTTATTACTGCATCATGTGTAAACAATACCGACTCAGTATTGATGCATTGAGGTTTTCCACTACTTTTTCTGGATCATTTTGCAGATGGGAGGTTTTGCATTTCGGGTGATAAGACAGGACTCGGAGTTAAGGTTAGCATTAGCATCTGTAGATGTTCAGCACTCTCCAGCCTAACCCTGACCCAACATTAGAATACCTCACTGGCCATTCCTGAGATCCTTTCTCAAGACCAGTCAACCAGAAAACTACAGTTTTGTTTGATGTATAATATATCTCCTTGTTCAATGTGGCTAAGAATTTTAGTGCAACATCCCTAGCCCAAGCTAAGGGAACTTAAAATTAAATGAAAGCCATTCAAACTGTCTGCTCTGTGCGCAACACCAGATTTAATGAAACAAACGCATCTCGATGGTTGAACCAGTCACAGGCAGGTTGCACTATTATGACAGGAACAAAAAATAATAATGATTTCATGCGAAATGCATCACACAAAAACACGTTTCCATGTCTCACAACCTTAAGTGTGTATTGCTCAATAAAAGCCTTGCGTTCATCTGCTCCTTTCAGGCCTTCAGCTAAACTCCGTAATAACGGTCCCGTCTCCCCCCCCCCACCCCCCCGCGATGCTGAAGCAGCAAATAAGTTTTTCACGCCTCTTCTTTTTTTACCAGCGAGCACTTTTCCAGCTCCAAAAACCCTCGCATATACCCGGCAGAAACAAAACGCCTCAGCGCAGCTTGTGCTAAGCTAAGCTAAGCTAAGCTAACGGTAACTTGTAAATAAAACTGTCTTCCCTGCTTCCCGTCTCGCGACCCACATTCGTTAACGCTGAACGGCTAGCGGAGCTAACTATGCTACACCCAGCCGGCTAGCTGCTAAAACGCCACGAACAGAAGGAAGGCACAATTAATATCCCCCCCCTCACCCCACTTTATTAAGTAGTAGTGACCCCGATATATCCCCGCTTCTCGTCCTCCTCTCCCGGGGAGACACCCAGGAGGGCTGCGGTGTGTGTCTCCAGTGTGTCTGGCTCGGGTAAGGGGACCTCCAGCCAGGACAACACGCAGGAAGCCTGGAGGAAGTCTCCCTCAGAAGCCGAGCTTGTAGCCGCGTAGACGCGCCGACAGGACACGCAGCTTACCTCCAGTGCCGTCCGAGTTCTCGTTCAGGCTGCCCGAGGAGTCGTGGTGGCTCCCCACGCAGCCACCCATGGATGTTCCGGCAGAGCCGCCCGGGCTTAGGTAGCTCACCCCCGGCACGCAGCGAGAGCTACATCCACTGCCCCCCCCCCCACCCCTTCTCTCTCTCTCTCTCTCTCTCTCTCTCTCTCTCTCTCTCTCTCTCTCTCTCTCTCTCTCTCTCTCTCTCTCTCTCCTGTCCTCCCTCCTTCTCCCCTCCCATCTAACTCGCACCATTGGTGGGGAGAGGAGAGCATCATCTTCATCACCGTGAGGGGGGGGCTCACATCGTTACAAGGTGACCGACGTGGAGGTGTGAGAACAAAGGACTCCATCCTGCTGTCACAAAGCACGCAGCTTTCATTAGTGACACTGATGAAGACTGCAGCCTCCATTGAAAGTGAACTATTCTATTCCATTCTATTCAAATCTATTCTATTCTATTATGTTCGGTTCTATTCTATTATATTATGTTCTATTCTATTCTATTCTATTCTATTCTATTCTATTCTGTTGTTCTGTTCTATTCTATTCTATTCTATTCTATTCTATTCTATTCTGTTGTTCTGTTCTATTCTATTCTATTCTATTCTATTCTATTCTATTCTATTCTGTTCTGTTCTATTCTATTCTATTCTATCGGACACGCACTGGGACGTTTTGATGGCCTCTCAAGCTCCGATCCATTATTATTTGTTACTATATTTATTTAACGTTTTGCAGGCCAATTCAGAAATGTCATCATATTTCTAAATCAGGTTAATCCACCTCACACGGAGGGATTTTTTTTATTTATCTATATTATACTGTCAGTAGCTTTTAGGATTTAACATAATATAAAACATTTGTTAGTTCACAAGCTCGAAACAGCTTCTCTCTTCTCTCCCTCTGCATCCGAATGCTGCAATGCTACACCACAGTGTAGTGACCCGCCTGGTCACTATCTTTAGGACTGTCCCAAAGAGACTGGAGTGTAATTTGAGACACACACACACACACACACACACACACACACACACACACGAAAGAAAGGATGCATTTACAACACTGTCTGGAATTACGAGTATTTCTCATGGCTTGGACCTGACAGAAGACGTGTCCGTGCAGGAGTGAGGTTACTTGGAATCCACTTTCTGATTGTCTTGCAGGGTGTCCAATGACGTATAGCTCAGTGTACTCTGACCGACGCCATTCAGCTGACTCTTCCGACTCCTATTCATGGCGCAGATTACCGAACACTACCATTTACATGCTGCCGTGTCGCTCAGGATTGCTGCTGCATGTCGCCCGAGGGAAGTGATTTAGTAGAGAATCTTCTTATATTGTTCATGTGGGAATTACTGAAACTTTAATAGCCTACAAAATCTGCAAATCCCCATTTTTATATCCTGTATCGGTGAAATAGAAACTGTAAATGTGCAATAATTCCACAGCATTGTGGCTTTGTGTCTCCATTTGAAATCCTGTTTGATGCACTGTAAGGTTACAATTATAATAACAATTGGCTTACAGTTTTTCCACAGTCGCTAACGCACCTCCACCGTTTCTCAAATTCTCAAAACACAAATCCAAAAATTCAAATTGCATTCATCAAACCTCAGACCTGTGCAAAAATAAAACTGCATTCAAAGGGATATCTACTCAGATTCAGCAAATGAAAAAAATGAGTGCTTGTACATTTCATTAATTCAGTCAGTCATTAATGAACTGATATTTTGCTGGAATATAAAATACCACGTTCTGGTCGACCCTTGCACGACTCAGTCAGTAGATGGAGGTGGAGAGTTTCAACTTGCAAACAGGCGCGTTTGTTTTTTCTTTTCAAAACTTACGACATCCATCTCATTTTTATTGATATAATTGGGACCAAAAAAAAAGAAAAAAAGAGAACCAAGCATGGATTTGATGCATCTGTTGTTTGTGGTGAGGATGCCATAAACACATTGGCTGTTCTCTCAGCAACCTCTGAGGCAGGAATGTCTCTTTTTCTTTTCTTTTTTTGCAGGACAACCTCAGAAAAGGCTTTTTTCTTCCAGATATTGTCCAGAAGTCTGTTTTTTCTCTTTTGAAGTTCTTTTTTTATCTGGCATTTCCCTTTTATCTCTATCCCTGCTGCTTCTTTCTTCACCCATTTGCCCTCGTCTTCAGCAGCCTCTGTTCCTTCCATCTCCCTCCAGGCAAACAGAGCAGCTGACACAAACACTAATAGGCTTGTCATTGATTTGCTCTCAACACTGGCCCAAAAGTCTTCAGCCTAACCATCTTCTATCTAATCCTATGGTTTCCAATGGCAATTTGAAGATATCTAACCGCCCCTTCTATAGCGACAATAAAGATTCTAAGGGATCTATTGATTTTCCGTTATCTCCCACGGTCTGCTCTCGCCCCACCCAGACCTGTCACCACAGTGTATTTGATGATGACTAGAGCGACTGGGACCTTTTCAAATCATTCACATCCAGCTGTGCTGAAGGAGGTTAGCACATGGCACATGGTTGATTGTCCTTTCATTGATTTAATGTCACCTGCATTTGTCAGAGACCACTGAAGACCACTGTTCTTTTTTAACCCTGTTCTATATACTTTCATATTAAAAAAAAGTAGAGAGAGAGAGAGAGAGAGAAGAACAGGCGGACATGTGGAGCTAACTCCCCTTACTAATTTTGGGCATGGCTGCTGCAGTACTGGTTGCTTCGTATATCTTATCATTCCTCTCTGTCGTTCCTTCTTGTTGTATGTGTGTGTGTGTGTGTGTGTGTGCATGCGACGCCCACACACAGACCTGACTTGTTATGGTAAAGCTTAGTTGTATAAAGAGTTGTGTGTCCAGTGGAGAGGCCTTCAGTTTATCCCACCACTTACTGTATTGATAGAAACTCATTGGATCACAACCAGCATTCAAGATTCACCTCACTACACAACTTTACTCAGGGTTGTGGTTTTGGGCTTCAAGGAATAGCATTAAAGTGAAATACAAACTAAATAACTAAATAATATTTTGATTATATTTTAACAGAGTACTTTTTCTTTTTTTTAAATAATAGTAATAGATATTTAAATTATTTATTTTTATCCCTTTTTCTTTTTTTCTTTTTCTTCAGATCTTAACAATTATAGGAAGAGCTGCCATGATTTTATTTCCCAACATGTAGTGGACATTTGTGTTCTCCAGAAGATGAAGTCTGTGGATAAGGATGACCTGCTGACCGTACATAGAGCACGATAGCAGATAAAATAAAACATCAGCATCCTTTTGATGTAACCTCCAATGAGGCTCCAAAAAAGCTGAGGAATTAATTAAATATGATGGGAAAACCCAGTAGATCACTGAATGGTCAGATAGAACCATCACAGTCATCAATGTGCACAGAATATCCCACACAAACCATTCCTTCTTCTATTTTAGAAGCAATAATTTCAGCCACTACAGAACATTTGGACTCGGTGCCTTAAGTTGTTCTTGATGCAGACAAGCCACAAAGAACTGTAAACTTTGTTGTCCATTAAAATCTAAACCACGTTACCCTGAATTCACGTCACACAGGGAAGTGCTGCAGACTGCAATGCAATCTGGGTGAACTATAATACACGCAGCCTGGATACCAAAGGAATTCACTGCAAACGTAAGTACAAACAGAAGAGCATCATGGGAAGAAACATTTCAAAATGCAACACACACAGGCTTTTGAAGAAACACATTTTCATTATTGCCCTGCTGACGGGGTCATTTGAGGTTACCCTTGTATAATCTAGGTTTGAAAAGCCAATGGACAAAATTCAGTATAATTCCTTTATGATTTGTATTAATGAACTCTTGGTTGTTTCCAGTAATGACTGTAATTCTAATATATATAGTTAAAAAAAAGAATTTAACATTAATGTATCATTAATTTGTAATGTTACACTGCAAGGTTTTACAGTGCATTGTGTGCTGGAGTAATAGATTGCAGTTACTGTTTGTTTGCTGTGTTTAATTTAATATTAGAGCAATCGTCAACATGATCAACGGACTTTCAACGGAAACAAGACCGCAGGGGCTTTTTTGAAATGCTTCTCTTAGAAGCTCTAACATTCCATCTAATAAATGTATTCATCATCATCATCATCATCACGATCGAACGAGCATCAGTTTCATGAGCTCAGAGACATCAGGAATGTTTACCAGCCATTAAAATAAAAAAATGCAAATGCATCTAAAGCATATTTTCTGATTTTATCAAAAGGCCAAAAATAGTCAATCTCCATTTTTCTTCCTCGTCTTTGACATGCCAACATTTCTCCTGACTTGTTTGTGCTTTGTCTCCAAAAGTGCCATCTGGAATTCATAAGCAGCTTGGTGGTGGAAAATCCAGCAGGCTTGGCAGACCTCAAAGGGCAGTTAATACCATAAAGAAATAAACAAGCAGAGTTTCATATTTGGCAAACAAAGAATTAAATAGATATATTTCCCTTGCTGTAAAAAAAAAACAGAGAGGAGCAAGATGGATTTTTTTCTAAGCTTGACTGGGTTTCTTATGTGTATATAAGATAAGAATTATTTGCAATAGCAGCAAAAAGTTAGTGATACGTGTGGTTTATAATTATTTATTATGAGAAATCTGTTGGAAATCTTTAAAAAAAAGATTTTAGGTGCTGCTGTCATAAATTATGAATATTAAATGGAATGTATTGAAATTATTTCTTTAGCATTGGGAGGAATTAAGTAACTATTTTATAACCAATTTAAACAAACTAGTCTCAAGGGACTCAAAAATGTCTTTATTTGCAGAATTGCTTGGGTGAGTTTTATTGTCTCTTATTGAAAAAAGATCACAAAATATGACAAACACAAACACCATACCCTTTTTAGGTGACTCAACTGGAACATTCCACATTTTACATCATCAGTATTTTCTCAGAAGAAAATAATTATGCCCTGCATTTTTTAATCCTTTATCATTTTATCATATAATAAAGTAAAATAAGTAAAATAAATATAATTTCCCCGAGGGATATGAAGGTGACTATTTTATTGCGGGTCAGCTCTCTTGCGGTCAAACAGCTGTTGCCAAAAGGGCTGCAGAAGGACAGAAGGAGAATCAGGAATATTTAACCTCCTGCGCTCCACTGGAACTGTACCATGGACACCTGCAGAAAAACACACACACAGGCTGCATGCTATAAATACACATTCAGAATTGCAGGCTACACACCGCACATGCATATGAATGTATATCCATGCAGTCTCACTCACGCACACACACACGCACACACACATACACACACTCACTCCTGTCTGTTGGTGTGCAGCCACATGCTGCAGCTTTTTCCGGACCGCAAGTATTCAGAGAGAGAGAGCTGGAAATCTTTTGGACCCAACAGACATGGAATTAGCAGGAAACACACATTAAATGGAATTTCCGGCACAACATAGCAGCATGTAACATCCGTACAACATACAAAATAATATTTTAAGGTGGAAAAAGCAGCACAGGTTTTCTGTACAGGTGGCCAGGGTACGGATCCAAAAGCAGTCTCCTTTACAATCGGACTCTTGGCCGACATAGCACCACAGAATGACGTCTGAGGGAGATATTTATAGATCAAAGATGCCCGAAACGATCATCGCAGTGTTCAGTCATGTTGTGGTTGGGTATGATGTTGTTTTTGTGCCTATAACTATTTAAGATGCTACTTGTGGTCAGGAATTATCTGCCAGGTGTCTGACAGCAGCAGCTTTACCATGGGGAGGATTGCCATGTGTATGTTGGTTTATTTGTGACTCACAAGGCCCTCAAAGAGCTTAGCTAATAGATGGTGGGAGCAAGTATTCAAAGAAATGCTAATTAAATGCTCTGTTGCCACAACCGTACCGACAGCTATAAGGAAATTCACCTTTCCTGTGAGCTTTTCTCTCGTTGATTTTATGAGATTGTATGTTTTTAAGAAGGTCTGATTAAAACAATCATCTGCGCTTCCTAAGCATTCTGGCTTTGTGTGCTGAGATAAGTCATTTTATTTTTGTACCTGTAGTTATTCTTCACCTTGTTGCTCTTGAAAAAGCACCAGCTAACTTGTGTAAGCATCAGACTGGAGTTGTTTTCAGCAAACTGGATAAAATGTCCAACCTTAAAATGTAAAAAATGTTTTTTTCTAATTCTGTTGCTAATTTATTGGAAAGTCACAACCCTGCTCCCGAACCGCTCAGGGAAGCAGCATGTTCACGCTCAACTGAAACGCCGCTGGCTAACGCCACCATCGGCTTATCAGTAAATATCAGAAATTGATATTATAATGATGCCATGACCTATTTGGTGAGAGTGACAGTGTCCAGTTGACATTCGTTAGTCATCCTGCCTTGGTAAATAATTCTGTTTAAATATGGATTCATTAAATTAATAGTTGATGTTTGAGTTTGTTCGCCCTGTTTCAGGTCTTTCAGGGTTTTTTCCCCCTCTTTCAGTTCATTACCTCGATGCAGGGAGGATCCTTGCCTTGAATGACCCTCGGATGTCTCCACCCGAGAACCCAAGGGCAGCCAAACATTATGTAACATCTCCATGCAAACAGTCCGCTGTAGGAGAGCAGCCGCCCAGGCCACACAAACAGATGCACCCAGTGAAGACACCCATGACTTCATTGATTTTTGAGGAAAAGCAGTGTAGAACTTTTATACAGTTGGGACTTTTGTGACAAAAAGAGCAAATCTCACCACTTTACAGTATATTAAGAAATGAACATAAGACATTTGTTTGACAACTACAGACCTGCCTTATTTTGGCAGCAGATGTTTGTTCCACTTTGGCTCAAGCAGCAACACACTCGCTCACCATCTATAAACTGTCTGTGATCATGAGATTCATTTGGCACACCTCTCTTGCTGGAACTTGCGCGCGCGCACACACACACACACATGCACATTCGGCACATGATGCATAACTACGTATTCTGCTCAGCAGATACAGTACACGTGTAAATGCAATAAAGGGAAGACATTGTGTGTGTGTTGACTCCAGGGCATACCTCCAGTCCTGTGTGCTGAGACACGGGCCGGGGTCTGTTTTCTGATCGAAAGGGATTTAACCGCATCGTCCTGTCAACACAAATGTGTGCCTGAATGTGCGTAGGCTTGTTATGTGTGTGTGTGTGTGTGTCTCTCAGTGCTTGTGAGTGACACACGGTACGTGCACTATGTGATTTCCCATTGTGAGCTCTATCATGCTGTTAACACCTGACAACATAAAAAACATGAATGTATCCAGACAAATCTTTCAGGGAAGTGGGGTCATTGTGAAAAGGAAGGAGGGAGGATGCGAAACATTTAAAGGTTCATCTCTTTTAATCTGACACTTAAGTTAAGTGTAGGGATGAAGAAGTATACAAAAAAGATGTGTTTAAAAATAGTACGGTCATACTTTTTATATTCCAGTGCCAAAAATATGTCATTAAAATCCAATAAATAATAACAAAATATTTCATTTGGCTTCATTTTTAGCTGTTTTTGAGGGAATGGTTCCTGGAAATGAAATGCCAAAACAGACATGTTTTGGCAATCAGCAGTTTATGTGAAAGCAAACAGACTTCAGTCTTGAAGCTTCAACCAATAGAGGTCAGTAAAATGGATAAATGTGACTTTCACCTGAGACACATCACATGACAACAACAAGAACAACAACAACAATCAGATTACAAGCTCTAAATTTTTAAACTAGCACAAATGGAAAAAATAAATGGACACATGCAACATAACACATATAACAGAACAGGATACGTTAGCCTTAGCTACCTCAGCTACCTCAGCATACTTAAATATGAAACCTCCTCCTTGGAAACGGCGTTCTTTGGAAACGACGCATTCAACCCCCAACACACACACACACACACACACACACACACATGCATGCAATATGCGTGTGTGTGTGTGTGTGTATTTCTACTGCTGCAGCTGATACTGTAGCTGCTGTGACTTTTTGCACCTGTCACAGTATGTCGCTCCTCGTACGCACACACACACGCACATGCGCATGAGCACATAGAGTCAGCCAAGTCAAGTCTTCACGATTAACTACTAGGATGACTGAATAAACACAAAAAGCCTCTCTCATCTGAGCTGAAGTCTCGTCTTAGATGAATCTCATTCGGATGTTCACAAAAAACCTTTTGAAGCAAACTTTGGCAAAATATATTCACGGACATTTATGATACTCATATTATAAAATGACTGTGAAATTAAACTGTTGAAAAAAACGCTCCAACACGTCTTGTTTTGTCAGGTTGGTAACTGGATGGATGAATCCGCCGTTCTGTTCTGGACTGTTAGTGCCAGTGTAAAGCTATGCTTTCCTTAGCTGGCACATTTTATAGGACGCATTAGATTTCCATCCAAAATTTTATTTCTCACAAGAAGCGGTGGCATCAAGAACACTTGTACGCCCTGCTAAAATGTGAAATTAGCAAGATTACCGATTCTTTGGGGGAAAAAAATAACTCAAAATGTTACCAGGTTGTTTCTGAGTTCTATCACAGGCTGCAGCCGAAAAGGGTGGCTGAGCACACACACACACACACACGTAGATATGAGATAACATGAAATAACATCCACAAGAATCAGGTGCAGGTATGTACGGTACTAGAATGTGTGCCTTAGATTAAGACTACAGCTAAATGAAAATTCTTATTTTGAATAAAAATGTCAGATTTTTGACTTTATGAGATAAACCCAAAGCTGTGGGATAAAACGTAGCCCTCATTTGACTATAAACTGCATCTGTGATGCTCAAACCGATGAGACTGATCTCAAACAGGATGCAAACACTGATTACAACAGTTCTTTATATTTCGTCTTTTTTAGAAAGTGAGAAAAATGACTTAATTTGAAGGACTTCAGCGCCACAGTTTGCTCTCTTAATCTGCAGTAAACAACAAATATTCAATGTTTCAAGCTTTGACAACACATGTGTACAAATCACAGATGGATTTACAGTACATCAACCCGCAATACCTTGTTTAATAATAACTTTCTAATTTTCTTTACATGAAATAAAAGTTCAGTGTGTGTGAGCTGGAGGCGCCTCAGGCTGCAGCTTCACATTGCAATGCCTGGACACCGTCTGTCTGTCAGTAGACGCTGAAAACTTTCCGTCTTTCTCCAGAGCCAGTGTTTGGTTTGTTTTTCCGGACTGCTGTGGTGGAACATGCAGACTCCAGGGAAGACAGCCCACTTCCTCTCTGGATAGGACATTTTCATTCTTTGTAAAAAAATAGAAAAAATAAAATGACAGTTCTTAGATTTAGGGGACTAGACACTGAAGGAATCATAGACTGTCTGAATTATCTTCCACTGTGATGTGATTAAAAAGTGAAACCCCATACCCCATCTTGGTACCCTGACCCCCCCCCCCCCCTCCCACTGGTCTCTGCAGTCTGGTGTGTAGTCATTTTGACAAGGAACAGTCCTGTCTCCTGAAGCGCCTCCCCATGGGATCTGAGGTCGCTGTCCAAACACACAATCCAGGAGGAGAATGACACTTGCGGCTCCACCAGGGAAGAGCAATCATATTACTGTTTGTCTGTTCATCTTGTCTGACCCCGGCATCACCCCCCCCCACCAAGTTTCATGGAAATCCGTTTGATATTTTAGATCATCATTCTGCTGACAATCCAAACAACGAACAAGGAACACAAAGTGCACACATAACCTCCTTGATGGAGTATTGTGACAACCTGCTGTAGTTGAATTGAATTTTTAGAAAAAAATTCTGTCCATAGAAAAGAAGGTCTGCAAAGTTTAATGTCAGCCCTGGACTTCATACTTTGTCACACCTTTTTTTTTTTAAAGGTATTTCTCAAATATAAACTGTGAGATAGCTGATTTATTATTGCCACTTTGACCTGACAGTCTTACAGTGTAACAAAAAACACGGAGACGCATGTCATGGCCTGAAAATCATCTCCCCGGCTCTGTTTGACAGATTATGATGTTCCCATTATAAAGAGCTAAAACAGACAGAGTGGGTAGACTTATGTTTGAAGTCTTGGGGAGAGAGAGAGAGAGAGAGAGAGAGAGAGAGAGAGAATAGCTTAAAGGATAACATTTGTATTTCATGGAGTTCTCACCCAGTTAAATGCTAATTATTATTATTTTTATTTTTAGTTGATTAAAAACCTTTAATACCCAGAAGCGTGATGGATCCCATGACAACACATATAATCTGTCAAAGTTGTTTATTTCAGATGTGAATAATTAGCTCTTTCTCGTTTGCGCTCCTCGATATTGTGAAGTTGGCGGGGCACCATTATAAAAAATGTCAGACGCCTTAATTTCGTGCACCAATCAGGACATAGCAAATTCTGGGTCATAGTCAAATCAACAACAGCTGAACTTCGCATGGCATTCTCACTCACTGCCTATTGAACAAGCGTTCTTAGCTTTAGTGAAGCTGCTTCACAACCTTTACCTTTGACATCATAAATGTGGAGAAGGAATATAATTGTTTTTTACACTTTGGAGCAGCAAATGTTTCTTTTTCTTAGTTGAGGGCAATAAACGCACACTTTGGAGTGCACGAGCATGCATGATTTGTTGTTGAAACATAATTCAATCATGTTGGCCCACATTTCAGCAGCGAGTAAGTCATATGCAATCCGTTATGAGATCACCTTCCTGTCATCAATCTTCCAGTTTGGTGAAGCGTACAACGTTTGGCTTCACTTTACTAATGCATTTGTATTTGTTTTAGTTTTCTTAATATTATAAATAATTTTTAGGCTGTACATTTCATACACCTTTTTGTACACCAAATATGAATCCTTGCAAATACAATTGAAAATTCCAATTCAAATGTGACGCACACCACTGAATATGACATTGCAGATGTGTAGCTGCCTTGGTGATTTGAATTATTAGGAAAGAGAAGAAGAAAACCTCAATTTCATTGTGTGTGTCCGCAGATGATGATTAATAAAAGTGTTTCATTTCATAACAATGAATGAAACACTCAAACAAACAATGGCTACTAACATTACACAGTAGAGTCTCGACAATTACATAAATATATATATATAAAAAAAGAAGTCATTCTCAAGTAAAATCAACCATTTCAAGCTTAATCAAACTGATGCTGAGTGCACAGCTTTGCAGACGCAACCCAAAGTCTCGTAAACCCAACTGGTCAAGCAATAGAAGTCTCATTTTCTCTATAGCTCCCATTAGCCGACCCGTTACCCTGCAAATTTGTCAGGGATCCAGGAGCTACTTCCAAACCCTGTAAGCAAGGAGTCGGAGGAGCCAGATTTGAAGAGCTGCCTCGAACGGAGCCCTCCAAACTGCCCTCCCACTCTGGAGTCCGCTGAAGGTCTACTATCCGAACACCATTCAGGTCTGAGCTCCCAGTTGTCCTGCCAGAGGGGTTGGAGTGGCAGTTTCTCTCCCTGCACCAGCTCCGTGCTCTCCTGCTTCCCCGACTCCCCGCTTTGCCCCTCAGACAGAGTATCTCCTGAAAGGCGTGCCTGAAGTCAGGGCTGCGACAGTAGATGAGCGGGTTGAAGGCCGAGTTGGAGTATCCGAGCCAGTTGAGGAGTCTGAAGAGTAACGTAATGTCGCCTAAGTCAAGGAAGGTCATGACAATGTTGAGGATGAAGAAGGGTAGCCAACACAACGTGAATGTTCCCATGATGATCCCCAGAGTTTTTACTGCCTTGTGCTCCATAAGAGAGAATTTAAGACGCTTTGTGGTCGACTGTTTTCCATCTCCTCTTGCCCTGTGCTCTCCTCCAGTGCCCGCGCCGCCTGCTTTATTTGTGTTTACGCTATCATCATCGGTTTGCTCTCCCGCTTCAGTTCCAGCCCCGTGTTTATTCATCGCAGGGCTATCATTGGGATCCATCAGTGGCGCTGTATGATGCAAGTTATAAAAATGCCTCTCCCTCCCTCTGATCTTCTCCAGCTGTTTCTGAGCCTCTTGGAAGACCCGGGTGTACAGGAAGATCATCACCACCAGCGGCAGGTAGAAGGAAACGATCGAGGAAGATACTGCATATGGCGCGTTGGTGTTGAAATCACAGCAGTGCTCATCCGCCAAACATCGGAGAGCTTCCTTATCGCTTGACACCCATAGCTCCAGGTGGATTGGCAAGAAGGAGATCAAGGAGGCCACAACCCAAACACAGAGGACCACTGCATAGGCTCGACCTCTGGTTGGCAGCAAAAACAGAAGAGCGCACAGGTGAGTAAATAGATTGTTGAAAACATCGACCGGTCCTGGTTACGGTGCAGATTGAATATGAAGTGTAATACACATATAATAAATGTGTTCGCAATGCAACATGGTGGTGTCACAAACGCCTACGAACCTACTCTGATGTGTTTTGCCACATCTTAAATGAAGTTGTTCTTTTGCACCAATTTTGCATTTCATTCCCACATGGTTAGAATCATGATGAAATCTTTTTTTAACGGAAAGCATTAACTCAAAGCAGATGAACCATATGTGGGACTTTCCAAAATGTTTTATAATCAGCTGCCACTGTTTTCCAATTCCTTATCCCCAGATTTCTTTTTACTTGCAAACCGGTCAGGCCCCCGTTTGTCTCAAATGACATTACACAAGGCAATTCAGCATTTATTTACATTCCTAACCTCCCTTTGGTACCAATAAAAATACAAGATATGTTTGCCATTTATTTATATGTGCAGCAGCTTTCCCTAAGAGCTTTGAAATGTTTCAAAAGATAGTCTTCAACTTGAACAGCTCTCTCAGGAATAATGCATGCATTGATTGTAATTGTGATGGTATCTGCAGTCTGAAGGATGTAACTATGCTATGTGGAGGAAAGTTACAGCTGCACAGGCTTATAAGGATTCAAAATCTGTCGCGTTTAGCATCTGTGGCTGCACATTACATAGTAATATCCAGACAGGTGTTGTCTATGACAACTTGGAAATCTCCTGCTGTGACATCACTGGTTTATGGCGGGGCTGACTGGACAAGATACTGGAAAGCTTGTCCATATAAAGAGTGGTGCAGCAGCCCCTGCTTTATGACTCATTCAAGAGTAAACCAATGAAAGTCTAATACATCAACAGTGCCAGATCCTATTAAAGTTGCACTTGTATGATTTTTTTTTAAACACCGCTTTTGACTCGTAGTTAAATTCCACTGGAGGCAGAACAAAACACATTCTTCGTACCTGGTTACGAGTATTGGGTAGCGCAGCGGCGATGTGATGGCGAGGTACCGGTCCAGTGCAATCACACACAGGGTTTCTATACTTGCTGTGACACACAGCACATCGGCCGCAGTCCAAAATTCGCACATGAAGTTTCCAAACTGCCAGACATCCAGCAGGATGTAGCTGGAGCCAAAAGGAACCACAACCAAACCCATGATGAGGTCGGCAACGGCCAGAGAAGCGATGAAGAGGTTGGTGACGGTCTGGAGTCGCTGAAACCTCAGGATGGCCGTGATCACCAAGATGTTACCTGAACAGAAGCGAGCCACACATCAAAAAGACACAATCGTCTACGAAAACATTTTTGTTTCGATCTCTTTATCACGATTCTAATTGAAATGTTTGTCACTTACCGAAAACTATGGCCAAAATCAGAACAGCCATTGCAATGCCCAGCAACACGTCCTCAACATCGCTGAATTCTGAAGCCTTCACCGACCAATCAGAAACCAGGGAGAAGTTGCCATGTTCTGATTGATTAGCCAGTGCATTGCTGGCATGTTCCATGATCTACATCCAGAAAACACAGAACAGAGTTCCGTTCATACCGGTTTCAGTCAATCCCAGCAGAGCATGATCCAGTTCAGGCTTTCCAGTCCTGTGGGCAGAAGTTTCTACTGACTTAGTTTCAACAAATCTTTATTTATGTCCACTGCTCAAAAGGCATGAGAAAAATGTATTTATACTAAACAATACATCATGGTCTCTTAAATAAAAATGTGTGTGCCGTGGATCTAAAAAGACTAATAGACCAGTTCTTCCTGGTGTTAAAGTGCACTTTAACTCATTGAGTGTCCCAGTTTTCATGCATTTTTCCCAATTTTCCAAGCCCCACAGAAATAGTCCTTACTATAACGATGCAAACACTGAACCAAATGAAAGATGAAATTCTCTTCTTTCATGAGAAAGAAACAGTGTGTTCCTATACCAGTTTTCGTTCCAGAGTTATTTGGCCATTAGAAAGAGGCAAATTTCAATTTTAGGGTTGGCAGTGAATGTTTAGGTTTCAAAAAACATCTTTATGACGTTGAATGGCACTCAAAGAGTTAATTAGCACAATATTTTCAGATGAATTCACGTAAGAGAGAGAGAAAAGGAGGAGAGATAAAAGGTGTCCAGACAGTCTCCACTGCCTCTTTTACATACTGTATGCGCAGCAAAGAGCACATAGCGGATTGTGGGTTTAAAGCACCTCCGACTCACTCAAGGGAATCTTTCGTTAACAAAATACTGTGTGTGCATGTGGACTTGGATCAATATGTCTGTTGGCCTTGTTTCAACCCAATCCAAACACTCACAACAGGTGTTAATGCCAGATGTAAAGAGAGGCACATTGATTCACACGTGTTTACTCGGCTTCTGACACGGTCAACGAGCAAACTGCTGAAAGTTGGGATTCATTTCAAATTGTCAGGGTGGACTTTGTCAAGACAAATTGTTTTTTTTTAAGACAATCATGTGGAATAAATTGCCACCGTGTACAGGCACAGACTTAAAATGTTGTTACGGCACTTTAACAGTACACTGTATTGATTTTCTGAAAAGTCTCCAACTCAATATGCACTTAGAGAAATTAGAGGTGCCAAAAAGCAGGGCAACATAAGGCTCCACGGCAAAGTTAACTGCAAAATCAACCTTTAATTGCAAATGCTCAGGAGGCAGGGGTGTGATGGATGATCAACAGTCTGCCCTTGGGCTGAGCACAATGCTAGTCTCACAACGTGTGACAGGTCTGTGTAGATTCTCAGTCATCCAGGTCATGGTAAATCATGAAAAGCAAAAAAAGAAGAATCACCTGGACTTGTTCAAGTTAGATCAAAGACGTTTCACCTCTCATCCAAGAGGCTTTTTTCAGTTCTGAGAGACTGGTAGATAGTTTAGATACTGGTACTCCAGTTGGAGCAGAAAACAAAGAGACAAAGAAGGGACCGAAACCACCAAGGCAATCAGACTAGCATTTCCTTTATGAATGCCAATGCTCCCCGGCAGTCATGAAACCTGACTAACGACTCTCAGAACCGAAGAAGCCTCTTGGATGAGCGGTGAAACGTCTTCAATCGAACTTGAACAAGTCCAGTTGACTCTTCTTTTTTGCCCTTCATGATAACTTGTGACTCTTGACTTGACTGAATTGATGTTTCTTGAAGATTCACCCTGCGGCCCTTTCCAGGAACAAGGGTGCCTTGTGACTATTACCATTCCCTGATCATTAAGATCAATAGCTGCACTGAAACAAAGCCAAGCCTGCAGAAAAAAGAGGCCTCGCCCACTGAACGAGCCGTTTACACAGTTGCACGTAGAAACGTAACGAGCATTATTAAGCCAATAATCAAAATCAACACATTTTCCAAGACGGTAGTACACCAACATTTGCGAAGATTAGTGGTTGCAATTTCACGTACAAACACACACACTGGCACAAGAATACACACACGGAAGAGCCAGCTTTTTGCAGTACTTAGTGTAATTAAGGGATGGCTGTAGACTAACCTGTTAGGTAATAGAGATATCACGTTACACTCTGTGTAAAGAACATCACACATGCTTCAAGAACAAGTTAGGAATAAACATTTTCATGAAGTGATCATGTAAACCGTGCACGTCTTGGATGACAGCTGGTTTAGGTTCCCCGAAACAGAGCAGAAGAATCTGACCGAATTCTGTTCAATCCTTTCAGCACACACGACGACGTAACCAACACCTAACGCAAGCCAGAAAACGTGAAATTATTCACTATAATCCAGTTATAATGCGGATTATTGCTCGCTTTAACAAATCTGAACCTTCTCACTGTTTAAATACTTGAATCTGTTTTTTTTTTTCTTTTTCTTAAGACAAACTTTTTCCAAAGTGAATATATGCAACACTTCCATGATTTAATGCTTTTCTAATGCTGAAATGTGTGAACCAGGGGTCACGTATCCAGAGTTGGCTCTTAAAATATCCATGGTGTTATCATGACTCGATATCTTTAAATATATGCATGCACTCAGGAGAACACGCTGTATCCATGAAACATGTGCACATAAACCATACTTGGAAATTCAAATAGTTCTCCTACCTCCAGGATCTGAGCTCTCCTTTACAATCCAAAGATTTTATTATCCAGGCGATTGGACATCCACACAAAAGTCTCATTATAATCAGTTTGTCAGCCACTCGTTGGCGTCTCTTCTTCTGCTGAGTTGTGAGTGTCTGATTTTGTATGTGAAACACACACACACACATACACACACACACACTCACATAATGCCTCGCTCTCTCTTTGCGGTGCACACTCACATATAAACACACTCTTTCAGCTCTCAGCCACACTTGCCCTTTTCAAGCAGCTGAGCCCGTCACTTTATTTTAGAAGCACGCCCTAATGACATCACAGCAGGATGGCAACCAATCAGAGGGCAAGGAATGGCTTTTTAGTGTATATCACGTGTCTGACTCAGTATATTCACGGATCAAAAGGACCCCATGGAAGCTTTTGTTTAACTTGAATTGATTCAAGGATCTCTTTTTCCACACCGCCCTACTTCACATTCACACGTTGAGACTGCTGCTGCAGTTGAAAATTCTTAAATGTTTCTCTGCACCCTGCCTGATTCCAAAATAATTTGATGCATTATAAGAATATCAAATGTAAGTAAAGATAGATTGCAATGATTTTTAACTTTTTTTCCACCTAAATGGAGATGAATGCATTTGCTTATGCGAATAAAAGACGAAACATTTAATATTGAAAGTAATTTACTTTAAAAATAAATTAATTTTGAATTGAGTGCTTGCTACACATTTGAGGACAAGTCAAGGACATGTCTTTTAATGCAAAGTAGCATTTCAGAGGAGAGGGCAATAATAGTTCCGGTTTAAAGCAAAATTCTGTCTCATTTCTTGAAATTCCAACTCAGTTGCTCAAGGTCATTGTCATGTTTGGTGATTCATACTATGCGGCACATTTTCAACTGCAGAAAGACCAGTCCATTTATTTTATTTAAGAACGCTAAACAGATGGCATGGAGTCAAAATGCAGAGGCACAGACTGACGGCAGAGCAACAGAAGGGTTTAATCCAGAAAAAACGTTTTGGCATATAGAAAACAGCTCCACCCTGGCAAAGGTATCCAGATTGTTAGGCAAAAGGTGAGGTTTAAAAATCGGGCAACGGTTCAGGAACAAGACTATGGCGTAAGAAAAAAGGCTTGAACGCAACTCTGAGGTTCAATGAACCGACAGAGGACTGAATACAGAGGGAGGGACAGGGATCAGGAGCAGGTGTGACAATCAGAGCAGGTGTGACAACGAGAGGGAAAGAACACGGGAAATAATGCAACACATAAAGGCAGGGCATGGAAGCATAAAATAAAACTAGGAATAAAACCACAAACATGACACGTTCAGTCTTTATTCGGGATCTCTTTGACCGGCTGGCCAAGACGTCTAACAGTTATATAAAACCAGTTAGATAGAAATGGCAGCGCAGATTAAAACATGAGGTGCAATAGAGTTGAAGCCGTAACAGAACAACAGACAACACCTGTCGTGCGTTTGGGCTCTTTTACCTGCACTGGCAACAAAAGGGCAACAAATAAGGGGAAATCACCCCTAAAAGAACCTTAAAGAAAAAAATGTATCTTTTCAGGAGGCACAGATTCTATTTCTGGAAAAAGAACCCAAGCTTCCCCCTAAATCTAGTGACCATTATTATTAATATGTGCTCGAAACAAAAGCTCCTGATCTAAAATAAAAGTCCATGTAATCCAAGACCTGCTCCACTGGGTTTCCTTTTGATGTTATAATATCTAATGTTCTGTGGTAGCACCTTTATGTGAATGTAAAATCATATAAATGAGACTGGATAAAATGTAAAGACTCAACAGATCTGCTTTAGATGTTCTCTCTTTTTCACACCATCTGTGTTCCTCTATGGTGCGGTCAGCACGGTCACATCCTGCCGTGGGTCTGGCCACAGCTTTATTCCTCTCTGCACCTCTTCCTGTGCTTATCCTGTCCCTTCCTCCACATCCTCCTGTCCCCCCCCGCCACACATTCTCACCCCTCAAGTCTCCATCTGTTGATATCATCGTTCTGCTCCTTAGTTGTCTTGAGTTGCTCCATTTTTTTTGTGTTCTCAGTGTTGCGTCATGATTGGTCCATTCGAGTTACGAACTGATGTGGTTGTAATGACTTTTCTGTATAGAAATATTAGAATCACTGCAGAGTTATCTAAATAAGCGATATCTGCTGATAGCAAGTAAACAATGAATCATATTTTCATGCCATCTCTGTGGTCATGGTCTCCATTTCCGTTCAGTCCAACTGAACACAATTGATGCACCAATTCTGGCAAAACAAAACGGCAAAAAATAATGAAATTTCCTTGATTTCTTAATTTTTGTTTGTCCATGTAGGTTCTCAGTCATCCAGGTCACGGTAAAGCACAAAGAGCAAAAATAAAGAAGAAACTTGATTGTGAATATTATTATTTTTTCCCCTATTTTTGTCAGGACGCAGACATACAACCTAAAAGCACAACAGGAGAAGAGGAATCCAGAAACTGAGCTTTATTGATTGACAACTGGGTAGTCAGTCCAAAGCAGCAGACAAATCCAAGAGAGCAGGCACACAGGCGGAGTCCACAAATCCTGAGGTGCTGATGAGGAGCTGGGTGGCAGGTAGGTGTCATGCAAATCAGCAGATGGTCAGGAGATAGGTCTGGAAGAAGAACTGGAGAGGTAACGTTAGGAACGTAGATATTTGAGTCAGATTAGACAGCCGCCGTGACACTTTTATACTTTTCACGTTGCATAAAGCTCAAGCACGCGTAAAAAACGACAGGCACAGCTAAAAAAAAGTACATCCTAATGATTTCCCACTTGAAGGGATGGTATGACCCCGAGCTGCCACACTGTTTCCCAGCATTGTTTCAGTTTGCTTTTAAATCCATAAAAATGACTTTAGTGGTAGTAGCGGCGGTGGCGGTGGTTTCCTCAGTGCTCAGAATCAGGATAAAGAAAGTGTGGGTGCGGTTCAAGGGAAGTGGGGTCAGGGAGAGAGCGTTAATCACAATCATCTGCGTCAGTGTGCTGGACCTGCCAGGCACACACATCAGTGAGAGTCTGCACATGCTTCAAAGCTCATGTTTGAGATTGAGTTTATTTCTGATTTAAATTCAGGACTGTTTCCTGAATGGTCATCATCGGGGCCGTCAGCGAGGGAGCCCTCACACGAACGCGCTACTGGTGCATTCGAGTTTATCTTTCAGGTTCACACATCAACACAGTGGCTCTCCACATTCTTGGTTTGTGACCATGACTTGTTCATCGCTCACCCCCCCCCCCCCCCCCTCGGTTGGCAAGCATCTATTCGTCTAGTTTGTATAGAACTGCCCGCCCTATGCAGGGTCCCTTGAGGTTCTTGAGCCTGTTCCGGCTGACACCGGTTCAGAGGCATGGCATGACCTTGGCAGGTCACCAGTTCATCACAGGGCTGACTCCAGGACAGCCACTTCTGCTAACAGTCACAGCTATGGGCTGTTTAGAGACAGCAGCTCATGTGTTTAGACTGTTTGCAGATCAGCAACGGGGTGCATGTCTCTGGTTTCTCCGCTCTGTCCTTATGCCATCCCTCATCACCATCGTCCCTCTGGCCTCTCGTTCATACCCCCCCCCCCACACACACACACACTACTATACTTTGTCACATCACTGTGGGTTTCCAGTCTTCCTTGTTCTCCCCTTGCATAACTCCTGCTCTCTCCTCCCAATCTTTCATCTGCCCTTAATTTCCCTCTTCACCATGCCCTTTCACGCAGGCCACTTGTACAGTTTATCGTCGCCCTTCAAGCCCCACATTTCAAGTTATCCTCAGTGGGTTTTAACCCTCCTCTAGGAGCAATAGATGCATTAGGTGTTGTTGAAGTGCGTCAATAGCATTTCAATAGCGCTAGAGGAAGCGCACACCCTCAACCAGACCCAGAGTTCACTAAATTTAATCACATAATCCAGACTGCAACAAAAAATCTGGATGTGATGAAAAAAAAAGCCTCTTTATTTGGATCCACTCCAGAACTGAATGTAATATTTCCATTCCTCTACTGAACATAATGAATATCGATCCACCAACTCGTTTTTGAGTCATCCTCTTAACAAGCAACAAATTCAAGGAGAGCGTAAACGAACAGACAGACAGACGGACAGACATACTGGTGAAAGCATGATGTCCTTGGCAGCGCTCATGAGACCGGTGGACTATATTCTACTCCAGTGTTATTTATAAGCATTTGTTGTGTCACATTTCCTATAAAGCCTTACACTTCCTGTCAAAGAGGGCGTGGCTATACTTGATCCCATTTCAGACATCAAACTGCGAGTATTTGTTTTTGCCGTATTCCATTTCTATGTCTCTTTTTACTTTCGTGGTCAAACGCCATCACTTCTCTGTTTGCCCTGGAGGAGCAGCGTCCGCCTCACGATGAGACTGCTCTGTGCTGCTCGTGGCACAAATCTGTCCCAGTGCACCTGCAGTAAATCATATTCATTGGGATGTACCTAATATCAGTATACGAGAAAATATCTGTCACCTGTTGTTCCAGCGTTTCGGCAGTATTCATATAGTGCAGCAATTTGACCCAGACAACGCGGTTCGTCTCACAGTGAGGCTGTTCTCAGTGCAGAAACATCAGGAGAAGGAATTAGGAGGCAGGAAGTATCCCGTAGATTGTTTTTAATTACAGGGAAATGAGCCAGGAAGTATTGAGAGGTACTTTGTGTAAACATGTTTTTATGATGGATGGCAGTTGGATCAAAGAACACGCGCACACACACACACACACACACACACACACACACATTTATCAGCTGGAGTGTGTTTCTGCTCTCCTCCACACCACTCTGGAAAAGGAGGTATGAAAGGGTAAGAAAAAAAAGTGTGACACTCGAAACATCTGCTCATTCATTCAGGTGACATGGAAACCACGGATGCAGTAAGTAATCTAAGGCAGTGCAGCAACTCCGTTAAAAGCTTAAATTGCACTAAGTGAAACCGATTTTTAAATTGAGTATTTAAGTGCTGTTCCGGTTGCATCATTTCATTTGATGCAACCATGTAAAGAGTCACAGCGGACGGATGATTGTTTTGTTACGTTATTGAGCTGAAAAAACAACTTTAATTCTCCTTCAATCTGGAATTTCTAAGAAGATTTGTTGAGGTCTCATTTCACTTTAACAATGGATGCAACAAGAAGTTAGTTCGAAGTGTACAAGGTCTTTTTTTTGTCATTTATAAAAAGGCATGTCCTCAGTTTGCATCCCTCGGAGTCCTCAATCCAACAGCCAAAAACTTCCTTTCCACTGAGTTAAATCGTAAAGCCACTACAAAAGGTGGCTTTACTATCTATAAGGAGGTTTACCTTATAAACTTATAAATAAATAAACAAACAAACAAATGCACCACCACACAACATAATGCAGGAATAAGCAGCTTGACTTTTGGAAGCATGCTTGTTTGATGTATTAGGTGCCATTGTCATATCCGGTCTTAATTAAGATGATGGAGAGCTAGCTTACCTTAGCTAGATAAATAAAATAAAAAAAACAATCATTGAGACTAAAAGGGACAATTTGATTCATTAATAAATATTTATTCACCTGATTGCTGCTCTTAATGGTGCAGTCCTTATGCTGAGCTAAACCAACAGACTGCCGCTGGAACTTCAGGCTAAACAAAGTGAACATTTAAAAAATGTCAAACTAATGGTAACTTAATTGAAAACATAACATTCAGATGTTGAGTACGACAGCCTTGTTTATTCTGGTACAACCCGTTAAGGACAATTATTGCAAGAAGGAGTAGAATTCCATCAGGCATCATTAACACTTTTTATACTGTACAGATTATCCACAATTAGTGATGTTTAAGCACAACTCCTTCCAGTTCGGCTGTGCTGAATAGCATAGCTTGCTAAGAGAGTCATTGGCGCAGCAGTTTTTATGGCCCACTAAACCACGAAGCTTGCCATCAGTGATTCCCCACCAGAATAATTAAGAAGTCAGGAGAATACCATGTCTCAAGGCTGTGTAAAAAACACCATTCTCACCCAGAAATATTTTGGGAGATGAAATCCAGCCTGGCCCATCCGTATCCCAGCCAGGCCGGTTTTCATCACCCAAAATGGAAAACTTTTTGACTCGCGGGCCACGATGGGTTCTAAAATTTGACAGAGGGGCCGTGCCAGGAACAGATGGGTGGGGTGTTTGTGTGAACTAATATAAATTACATGTAAAAGTCATTACATCAAAAGATTTGGACTTTTACAGGTAGCATTACAGGGGAGGGGCGGGTATGTTTTCAGAGAGCTTGCTGAAACACACCAGAAGTGGTGGGGGGGACAGTGTAGCTGGACAGAGCAGAGAGCAGCTTCTTAACTAAAATAATTATAATTTGTACTATCACGCAAACGTGTGGAAAGTGCATTTCCACAGGCGCAAGCAGTTCATACAATGTATATTTGCCATTGTATTCCTGTAGCGATCTCGAAATTTAAATAAGGATTAAAAAATATACAGGTTTCAAAATATGAAGTGGAGAAATTGCAGCTGAAACACAGAATCGGGGTATCTAAAATATTAGAAAACACTCAGAGAGCGCAGACCTCAGCCGAGCAGCTCATTCCCCTCATAATTAGATTTACACATCCAAATAGTGATGTGGATCATCACCAAAAGGTTGAGATAATTCACAAATTGTGAATTACCTCTGTCACAGTGGAATGTAATTTTCTGTTGGTGCATGAAATACAGCATATAGCAGGTAAAGTTGGCTTTGATGCCCTCTTCAAAGCACCTGAAGATTTCTTCTTTTGAATCTGTAAATGGGGTTTTCAGTTAAAATTAAATATTTTTTGTGACTCCATTATGGATTTGATCCAAATGAAATTCAGTGATGGGTCCCCCCACCCTACATGCCTGTGTCAAATTCCATAAACATCGGTCAATAATCAACCAAGATATTGAGGAACACACTTTGAAGTGCCATTGACTCCAATGTTACAGAAGATTTCAAACTGCTCCATAATCCAGGATAGATAGATTAATCCTGGTAACATTCCCAACATTTCCTGAAAATTTCATCAAGATCCAACCAGAATGTTTTGAGTTTTCTTCCGCCCGATGTCCGTCCATCGGGCGGATGGACGGACAAACAATCGCAATTATAAGTTAATTATTTCCTTATGCAATATAAACTTTTGTTTTATTTGCACCAACTGAGTGTTGAATGTATTTATGAAGTATTAAAAGATCAAAGAAGATCAAAGCATCAACGATCAAAGCAGCATTATAATTACCTATAAATATACAGCTTTCCGCTGAATTTGCCAACACATTTGCACATGAACTCAAAGGCACCTTGTTGCATCAAGCAGCGAAAGACATCAAGACACAAGTTGTACCGAGTGAATAACTTAAATCTAAAACTGAACACATTAAGGCTGAAGCTCATTATCATGAAAAAACAAAGACACTCCTATATGGCCCAGCGTGAGGGCCAGAAAGCGGAGCTGAACAGCGTTAAAGCTTCTCTTGAAGATGCTCAACAGCAGCTGGAGAGCCAGCAGCTGCAGGTGGAGGAAGACAGAAAGCAGATAGAAATTATGCAAATAGATGTTGCTCTTGTTGAGCAGCAGAAAGCGGAGCTGAACAGTCTTAACACTTCTCTGAAAGACATTCAACAGCAGCTGGAGAGCCAGCAGATGCAGGTGGATGAAGACAGGGAGCAGAAAGAAATTATGCTGGTTGCATCCTCGTACATGAACGATCAGCTAACTAACGCTCAAGCAGAAGTGAGTGAATTAAGGACGGCGCTAAATGATGCGGAAGATCAACGATCAACAAGTCAACAGGCACTGCTGTCTCTCTCTCAGAAGAACGCTAATCAGAGAGATCACATTAAGCGGATGGAAAAGAACAAGGAGAGGACAGTTCTAAAGCTCAAGTCCCGCATAGATGAGCTGGAAAGATACACAGACCGTCATGATGCTCTGGTTTTGCAGCACAAAGCTTCTTTGAAAGAAGCTCAACAGCAGCTGAAGAGCCAGCAGCTGCTGGAGGAGGAATATAGAAAGCAGAAAGAATGTATGCAACTAGAGATCCGCAATCTCAATTCACTGTTGGTTGAAGCCAACACCCTTCAAACTGCATTGAGGCTGAAGCTAGATGATGAGGAACGGCAACGATCAACATTGGAACAGAATGAGCTGATTCTCTCCAGCAACAACATGAGCCTGAAAGCTACAGTAGATCAGCTGGAGAAGATCCAGGAGGAGAAAAATCTAGAGATTGATGCTCTGAAGGAGGCTGCGGCTGAGAACAACCTTCTGAACAAGACCCTGGCAAAGAAGGCGCAACAGTGTACAGGGCAAGAGGACCTCCGGGACCAGCTGCATGCGAAGAACGCAAAGAAGAAGTGGTACAGGACATTTTTGCCTGATCCCAGCAGTTAAGCTGTGAGGGGAGGCGGTCCCCCACCCTACATGACTGTGTCACATTCCATAAACATTGGGATCCATTGACTGAATTGTTAGCAAATATTTCAAACTGCTCCCCATAATCCACGATCTCTTTTGGATCATCAGCAACATTCCTGAGCCTAAAGTGAGGGCGGATCCCAGCTGACTATGGGAGGGGGGGGGGGGGGCGGGGGAGCGCCCTGGACGCTTTACCTCAGCGCATTGCAGAAGGGTTTACAATCCGGATGGAAAACCAGACCAGAATAATCTCTGTCCTGATAATGAGTGTGATTCAGAATAAATATTTGTGTAACGCCCCCCCCCCCAAAGGGGGCGGGGGGGGAGGGCACGTTCACAAGATGTGCGTGACTCTCCCCATCATTTGCGTGCACTGAAGAGGAGAGCTGCTGTTTTGTTGGCTGCACTGAACAACACAGATCTTTACTCCGGCTACCAGCTTCGAAGGACAGGAGAACAGAGTGGACAAAGTTTATTTTTGGTGGCATTGTGGCGGAGAAAATTAACCAAAATGTTTTAGTGTGTGCTAAACACCAGGAGCCTGATTGAACCTCGGCCAACATAACGCTGGTCTAGCTACGAAACGGTTCCTCCAAGAAGGAGCACTATCAACTGTCCGAGACGAGTGTGGCTAACTAGCTGTGTTTGTAACCTAATTGCGGAGCTGCTGCAGGAGAAGAAGGCCTGTAAAGATATTTGTCTGTGTGATAAGAATGTAGTGCATATGTGTCAAACCCAAGGCCCGGGGGCCAATGTGGCCTGCCATGTCATTTTTTGTGGCCCGCAAGAGCTTTGTGCAGACATTTGTTTTTGTAAAATGCTGAGAAGTAAAAGTGAATCAGAGTTTGTGTATTTGTAACTGATTTTTAATCTGTAAATGGTGTTTTAATGTTCAAATTAAATATTTGTTGCTGACTCCATTCTGGATCCGACCCAGATGATATTCAGTGGTGAGATAGAGACCCCCACCCTACATGACTGTGTTAAATTCCCTAAATATTGGTCAATAATCAATCGAGATATTGAAGAACAAATTACAGACAGACGGCGGCGATTACATAACCTCGGCGGATATTTTTACAGCAGTAAGGTATCGATATATTTTTAGAACTATGCAATTGCATATGTAATATTTATAATTTAATTAAGTATGTAGTAGTAAATAGTTATTTAGCAGCATGTTAATGAGTAGTTACATTTTATTTACATTACATTACATTTAGTTACATTTACACGATGTTACATTTACAACTGGCCCTTTGAGGGCAACCATAATGCTGATGTGGCCCTCGGAGAAAATGAGTTTGACACCCCTGATGTAAGATGAAGGGAGGTGTAAAATAAATATAGAATATGTCCTCTTTAAAGATAATAAATACCAAAGATGCTCATTGAGAACGCAGCTCTGTACAACATAGACTATACTAGAATAGGTCGATATTATTATATAAAGAATACAAATAGAATGTGATGAATCGAGTGATCCTGAACTAACCAGCGAAAAATGACATTTTAACAGACATAAACCCGATCACCTCCGTCCAGAGATATATTTTATTTCTAGTCACTCCCTATCACACATAAAGGCAGATTACACATACACACACACACACACACACACACACACACACACAGGATGGTGTGGGCAGTCTTTCTGGCCCCTGGAGAGCATGTTGGGGTTCAGTGTCCCCGCTCAAGGATACACTGGCATGTAGTAGACTGTTGGGACTGGGACTCGAACCACCAACCTTCCCCCTCTCACAGCACTCTTAAGTGGTATTTCATCAATGGTACATCACAACATGCTTCTGCTGCACCCTCTCCTCCGGCTGCTCTGTCGCACGTTCCATGGTTCCGGCTTGAACGTCTGCTGCCACCTTTTGGTGTTTCGTTCTAGCTGCAGTGAGCCTGTCCGTAGAGCCTGGAGCTGACAGAGCATGCATTTAAACAAGCTGTCTACATTCCCGTCTGTAAATCAGGATAGATTGCATTACAACTGGGTGTGTGTTTTTGTTTTGTTGTGTAATTAGCAACAGAAATATTTGCATAGCCGCATGAAAAAGTCACGTTTTATCGGGGCTTCATGTGTATTTTTAACACAAGTTTTATGTGCTTTTGTTACTATGACAACTAAACTGACAGCTGTTTCCATTAGAAGCATGTACAGCCCAGAAATAGAAGAAAAACGTAAAAAAATATTAATCGGATTATTATTATTATTATTATTATTATTATTATCCTGAGAAAAAGTCAGAATACCTGTTATAACTGCATTTTCATAATGACGGTTCTCCTTATATCTAATCAGAACTTTATGACGTTTTGTGTCGCGACTTTTTTTTGATTTCCAGTGAAGATCCGATTAAAGGATTATTCCGTTCCAGCGCCTTCGCGGCTCGTCGTCCGGGCCCGGATGGTGTTTTTTACTCCGGCAGTTCGGAGCTCAGACACTGTTCGGCGCTCTTCCTGCCCGGAGAGAGACGCTCCGACAACTCCGAAAGTCATCGTGCATCGGAGCGCATGCACGGACACGCAGGGGTCCGTGGAAGCGCGCTGACTGTCGGGTAAAGGGATGGAGGACCCCGCTCCACCGCGACGGAGGACCGGATTGGGTTTAGAGCAGAGGAGGATGAACATGACGGCGTGGAGGCGGGGATGGCACCAGTCCGGTTTCATCTGATTCCTCGGCCGGCTGCCTTTACGCAGGGCGCGGAGCGGCACAGTGGTCTGTCTGGCAGAGTAATCCTCCCTCCTGGAGGAGTAGGGGAAAGCCCCCCCCCCCCCCAGGCGGAGTCAGGAGGGGAGAGTTTAAATAGGGAGGAGAACCTGCAGGAGCATTTGGAGCTCCATCCTTGACTCGTGGACTTTAAATCAAGCGGCTGGACCTCTTCACCGTCATGAGTGGACAGACAAATGGTAAGCAGTGTGTGTGTGTGTGTGTGTGTGTGTGTGCGTGCGCGTGTGCGTGTGTTTAACTTGAATTTAACTTGAAATAGGTAAAACCCATTTTCCAACAGAGGTTATTGATCACTGACTGACTTATTGGCACAGTTTTTCATGATGTAATTAGCTGGTTTTCTGCCAGTGGCGGTTAGACTCAGAAGCTGATATTTATTGATCTGTGTCAGTGTTGGCCAGTGTTTTCATGCGTGAGTGTTGTGTTGAGTAGATTTCTTTGGTTTTGGTAACAGCTAGGGATTCCTCTGGATGACCCAATCATTGAATCCATCATTTGGTTTTAGTAAAAAAAATATGTTAAAAAAACCATTTTTAGAAATCCGTCTTTATTGCAATGAACTGTGACAGCGTTCAGGTGTGGCGAAGTAGGCGTGCTGTCCTTTGAAGCGCTGTGCCTGGCATAGATTAAATGTCCCACGGACTAATAGAATCACACAAAGCAGGTTTAATTCATGTGAGGCAGCTGCAGACGAGACACGAAGAGACACGATGCAGCTCCTCGACATCGCAGAGCAGTTGCTGCCCTAATTCTGTGAGCTGAGGGAGCTGTCCAGCCTGATAGGAGCCCCAGTGGGGCTTTTCTGATGCAAGTAGCACCATGTCAGTGCCGGATGACCCGAAACATCTGCCCCCAGACTGGCCTGTTTCACAGAATGGAATTCCTTTATTGTCTATTTATCCAGGATGTTTTCTCCACTCTGGGAAAGGTTGGCATGAATGTGCATTATTGCTAGGCATGCAGGATCTGCAGCCACTTAAGGGAGACCTGTCAGAACGCAGTGTCCAGAGGTCAGTGAGAACGTCCCGTCAGGCGGCGGCTTCAAGACAAGATAGGATGAGAACCGAAGGTTCTGTGCTGTCTTGTTCTTATCAGCAGCTGTTTGCATCGCGGCGCGTTCCGAAAAAAAAAAAGCTGTCCAGAATCTCAGGTTTTTAATTTTGGGACAAATCTTTACTTGTCACTTTAGCAGATAGATCATTTCAGGGCCATGGCGTGAACATTAATTGATCCCGAGGAGGAAGTAACTGGTTGCTTGTGTCTATTTTCACACACATTCCTTTTAATTTTTGGGGCTAAAGCATTACGTCTAAACCCTCACGTTCATTAGAAGTCAAGAGTCGTGAACAACGAACAACAATTGTTCTTAATTTAATTGTCACAACTGAAGCCATTAAAATGTACGACTCAAACCTGACGAGAGTCCAGAAGGAAGTCACTTGAGATTGCACAGAAATGTAGAAATAATGAAGTCATAAAAACACAATAGAAAAAAATATGGAGAATAAAAGCTTTACAGATAAGATGATCATGAGTGGGGAAAAAAGCCAAACTGTTTATAGTTGAAAGAGAATTGACAGAAAAGAGGGGAGAGTTTAAAAATAGAAAAGATAGAAAAAAGATCAGAATTTATACTTTGGTTGAACAATAAAAAAATAAAATCCACACATTAAAGAACATTTACATACAGAACAATAAGCTCATTCAGCTCCATCCACCAGAACATACACTGTAGTGGAAACAAACACACACACGCACACACACACACACCTACACAGGTGGCTCAGTTCTTTCTATATCTGTGGGTTCCGCTGCCATCTGGCTACAAAACCATTGCCAGTTTCGCTCTCTCTCTCTCTCTCTGTCTCTTTCTATTGTGTTGTCATTTTAGGCTGAGACAAAGTCTGAGCTACACTGTGTGTGTCTGTGTGTGTCTGTCTGTGAAGTCATTATCTTCTAATGAATGACTATAAGTCTTGCTGGATCCTTTCCGCTACTGCTCTATACACACACTCTACCTTACTCTTTATGTATCCAGTGTGAACTTTATGTTTGTGTGTTTGCTTCCTATATTGTGTTGTGTGTGTTTTTGCCTCATCGATCCGTTCAGGAATGATTTGCAGTATTTATTACGTGTGACTGAGAAGAGGTTCATCTAAATTAAAGCACGTGTTCCAGCGGTGTCTGCTTTCTATGCCAGACAGACCTGAGCCACTGAACTGAAATCTATCATTCTTTTTGGATTGCGTTTGGATGTCACTTCAAAAACATGCATCGGGTCTCTTATCTTTCTGTGACAGTTTGTTTCTTTGATCAGATGATTTCTGTTGAGGAGAAGAAGATTAAACGTGTCCTCTTCCCTCCTCTTCCCTCCTCTCCTCTCCTCTCAGTTCGATATCAGGCTGCTCTTTATGGAGGAAATCACAACAGCAGCTCTCCTCTCTCCAGCCGTGGGACCTCGGCCATTGTATGCGACCGCTGTGGAGGGGTGTGTCGCGGGGAAGTAGTGCGTGTCAAAAACACACACTTCCATGTTCACTGCTTCACCTGCCAAGGTAAACAAAAAGCCCACACACACCTACACACTTTAATGTGCTCCCACACACGCAGTGCACATCTGATATCTTAAACTCACAAGGCTTGATTTCCATTTATTTTCCCATCTTGGACTCATGCTTGTGCTCTCCTGCAGTGATTTCACCCGATCAATTTGCATATATAGATATTAAATAATGTCCCGCCTTCAGGCAGGATAGAACCAGGTGCTGCCGGTCGTGATGGCGGCGCCAGCGAAACACGAAGCTAGAGGAGAATCACTGTCTGTGGGAAACCTTTTGCTTTTCCATTGCACCAATTTCCACTCTCATTTGCACCAAAGCAATCCCTGAGGTTTTACTGACTTGTGGTCATACTGTGAAGATTAAGCGTCCCCTTAATGCTTTCAAGCAGTGTACGAATGTAATAAAAAATAGAGATGGATTAAATTGTAATAAGACGTAATCCTTTTTCCTCTTCCAACTCTCTAAAAGCAAACAAAAGAGGTAATTTGAAAAATAAATACATTTAATTATCCAACTATACTGAGTATTTAGTAACTTTAGAAGCCACAGCTCATGAAGTGCCTCAAAAATACATTTCACTTTCTTCAACACATATGCTGCCCGCGTTAAGAAAAGGCACAGAATGCATCATGGTCTGTATAATAAGATGTAGCAATAAAACCTGCGATTAAATGGTCTAAAGGATAAAACTGAGAAGAACAACGAGATTTTCCTTGAAATAACTATTTTCTGACAACAATACATAGACATTTACAGGATATACAATTTAATTGAAAGTCATTGAATCCTATTTGAATGTATTAGAGTTCCTACTGAATATATCCTCGTGTGTGCTGTTAGGTATTTCTATGTCTTTGCATGCTTTGCATGGAGATGGGACACAATGTATGAAGAGAGGTCTGCAGTCAGCAGCTTTCCAGCCTGTAGTCAGAGTCCAAGCAGCTAACCTCCTTTCACGGACCGGGACCCGCTCCGTCCCAAAGCGTGCTGAGAGACAGCGCGGTTTTCTCCCTTTGATCTTCCATCGTCTGGATGAACTAAGCCACAAAGCGCCGCAGAGGAGCGTTTCTTTTTGCTTTATTTTATTTTATGAGACATGCCACATTGAAGATCTTAAAAGTAACTAAAAGTAAAAGTAAAGCTAAAATGGCAAGTCGGACTGTTCCTTTGGTTGAATAACTGATTGTCTGACTGACTTTTGACAGAAAACCATCTCCAGTCTCATTGATGGAATCATTCATTATTATGGACGATTGATCTCCTGGAGTAAGCTTAATGACTTTTAGCTAATAGGCTGAGTAGACATGAAGTGATGAAAGAACAAGAACCAAATTGTCAGATCTTAATCCTGCCACATACTTTTTTTTTTCTTTTTTTGACACATGATTTTTTCCTCGTCTTTCTTCTCCATCTCCTTTGAATGTAGCAAATGTCATATATTACAAATGCATCTTTCTTTTTTTTGTTCCAGCAAAATCTCCTGTTTGTGTGGAGCGGAGTGAGCATGAAGCGATGAGATGAAAGGCAAACGTGTGTCTTGGTATGATTTGAGATCCTTTGGGTATCGTTGTAGGAAATACTGGAGAGCTTCAGCCGGGAAATCCATCCCATTTTGATGAGGCTAATAGACGAGGGAAGACGGTGACAGCGCGGTGCTGGATGGGCAGATCAATAGCCTCATTGATACCTCCCTTGGGCCACTCCAGTCTCTAAACCCACTTCCTCCCCCTCTAATCTCTCCCTTGACGCCCAACATTTCTTATCTTCTCTCCATGTCTTAGCCTTGTTTCTAAAATCATCCAAACGATCGAAACATGTATATCATTACGCTCTTATAGCATACTTACCATAAAAATGAACTGGAGAAAAGGATATATACGTCTCTCATTCTCTGGAATTTGATGGATCTTTTTCTTTTAACTAAAAGTCTGGATTACCAAATCATGGTTTTAAGTTAAAGGCGCCCTCCTTCATGCAAGCTCTTTTTTTATGTGTTGTGCAAGTACTTTAACCTTCTCAGCAGCAATACATGGGATTTTTCTTGTGGATGTTTTTTAGCCTTTATGGGATGGGAAGCGAGCCCATGGTCGACTGATGACTCGGTGTATGGGGCATGCACACACCAGTAAATGTGATTAATGAATCTAAATTACAGCCTGACCCACTTTGGTTTGACACAACATTGTTATTCTGAAGTAAAGTACAGACAGTCAGCGATCCAGTCACTGCCCACAGAGACAACAACAACACGTACAGGAGCGCTCAAACATGCACAGGGGTGATAGAAGCCGAGTTATAGCACCAATTTTCCTTAAACGTATTAATAGATCCTTTTAATGAAAATCTACGTTTTTCCAGCCGTAAATTAAAAAGTACTTCCTTCATCCACAAATCGTGGGATGGGGCGTGGGCAAGTAAAATAAGCTCCGAGCCAGCAGAGTAGTAAAGGCCAAGGCCTGTTTGAGGGGATTTGATAATAGGATGCCAAAGATGGCTGAACGCGAGTTAATCTCCCTCCACAATGCACTCAGTTTTAGGGCAACCCCAAAACATGTGGACATGGTTTACAGCCCACACCTATTACAAATATCACTGTTGGATACATTTGAGATAATCTTGTATTTGTATAATGTATTTTATAGAATACCTTACACTGGATCAAGGCATGACCGGCACAAATCGAGGACGAATTAACTCATTTCTAAGCCATGTCCCAGCGCTGTTGTCTGCAGCTCGTCGCCCCAACTTCTTTTAGTGGCATAAATTGACTTTAAAGGTGACATGTTATGAAAGAAAATCCCTTTTCCCATGTTTCTACACTCATATGTTGGTAGTTTCAAGTCATTACCAACCCAAAAACTGCTAAATTATACCTTCCAGTCAATCCTGTGTATTTTGCGCAATCAAGTATTGGTTCATTTCAGGCAGCACTCTCCCCCCGTTGTGATGTCACATCGGGGGGTACGTTCAGCCTCCAAATGGCCACTACAGCAATACCATGTTAATATTCATGTAATATTACAAGTTTATATGGATAAAATGACTTTTATGAAGGCCTTCCAAAGCCTTCCACTCTAAAATAGAATGAATTGATTTGTGTTTTTGGCTCCGGTTCTATCTCTAGAAGACATATAAAAGTAATACTGTTCACTTAAATGTCTTTATGTCTCCTGAATGACTCCGATAGACGTGCAAGCGAGGCAGCGAGACTGTTTGTCTCGCCGAACTACTTAACACAAGGGCTCAGATCCGATCAGCTCCATTCACTCCACTGGGTTTAGAGCCATTAGCTTGATTAGAGACCAGACATTGAATTCAGTGTCAGATATTGTGATGTCTAATTTACAACATGCATTCAGAGTATATGCACTTTAAGCCTCCTCCAGTTGGACTAGCAAATCAGCATTCAGCTCCTCTAAAATGTTGCACCAATCAGAAGCCGCCTCAGTCCCATAGTACTAAACATTCATTTGTCTGAAGCTCTATTTATTTGTTGTGTGTATCCATATCTGAGTGTATCTCTTTACTTAGACTTGCACCTGGTTCCATTAATGTAAAAGCATCTAACATGGGTGCAAAGGCAGGTGCAGTTCATTCTGAAATGCAGAAACAACCGCGATGCTGCACGCTGCAAAGGAAAGGAGCACATTAGATGATTGGTGGTCTAATCCCTAAAACCAGATTACAGCATTAACCCTTTAGAGGTCAATGAGGACAACAGGTTTGCACTCTCAATAACCCATACAGAATTTACCATGGACACAAACAAAGTACTGGCTACACTGTATTCTATTATTATTTACTTTACTCACAAAAATGGTTTAAGACTGGAGAATCAAATGTTCCTAATGACAGCAGTTTGCTGCATGCACTTATTGTGGTTTAACTGGAAGTCCGGCCTGTCCCAATAGAGTTAACATTTATACATTCGGTCAGTTTGCTTTCTCTTTCTAACAAAGTGATCTGATCCCTGTTTTCTCCTCATACGTGCCAGTGTGTGGCTGTGATCTGGTGCAGTCTGGCTTCTTCCACCACGCCGGCGAGTTCATCTGCACGGAGGACTACCAGCGGCTCCACGGGACTCAGTGTGACAGCTGCGATCAGTATATCACTGGAGAGGTGGTGTCTGCGCTGGGCAGGACGTTCCACCCACAATGCTTTGTGTGCAGCGTCTGCAGGTAAGGAAAAACTATTGTGTGTGTGTGTGTGCATTTGAAATTTGTTACGAAGACCATTATGGGACCCTTGTAGTAAAGTAAAGTAGTACACACATGCATGATGTGCTGACCCATATAAAGGTAAGGATAAATGCAGACAATGTAAGTAAATGAATGTGATGCTGCTATCTTTATTTGCTATAATAGGTCATTGATTACCATAACAGTGTCATAAAGTTTAGGGAGATTCTGAGAGACAGCTATGCTAGTAGTGTTACCCTACCTGATAAACAGCCTTTCTGTTACAAATTCACTATTTCAAGCAGAAACTAGTGAACTATGGAAGCGGAATGTTCCTTTAAGAATAATAGTTATAGTTGTTTCAGTGGTGTTTATTTAGACACTTTTAATGTGTCTTAAACTGGAGCACAAAGTTGATGACAGATCGCCATAACCAATAGTAACAGTAATAGTAACCGAGGTTCAAAACAGAAGAGCCGTTCAGGACAGGCAAACACGAGGAGTATATATATATATATATACAATATGCAGTACAGTAAATATATTTCTACATCAGCTGTGTGTGTTTTCTGTCAGGAATCCCTTCCCAATTGGAGACAGGGTGACCTTCTGTGGGAAGAAGTGTGTGTGTCAGCAGTGCTCAAACACCCTGAGCAGCAGAAAGCCCATCAAGGTCCATGGACCAAGCTGTAAGAGACAGACAATTACTAACACACACACACACACACACACATGTGTGCACAACCTTGCAATCAATCACATGATACATGTCTGGAATAAGAAGCAGAAAGTCTCTTTACCTAGTTCTGGTGGTTCCATCTGTTCACAACAGTGAACAGCGATGAAGACGAGGGTGTGTGTGATGAGTGCATCGGTGTTAACGCTGGGCTGCTTTTCCTCCTGTGCTCCAGACTGTGCCGGCTGTGGTGACGAGATCAAACAGGGGCAGTCTCTGCTGGCGCTGGAGAGGCAGTGGCACGTCAACTGTTTGAAATGCCGGACCTGTGGCTGCGCTCTCACCGGGGAGTACATCAGCAAGTAGGTGGCTTCATCCAACTTGTGTAGAGTATCAAAGATTCCAGAAGGATCAGATGGTTGGTAGTTCTCCAAATGTGAGACACGGCACAAGCGTAAATAACCAATAACAAAAAAAAAATCAAGAATTCTAGCAAGTAATGGGAAAGTCAGATTTTCTAAGTCTCATAATAAACTCGAAAAGCACTCGGAAAGTGCAGACCTCCGCCAAGCAGCTCATTTCCCTCCAAATTAGATTTACACCGTCCACACGGTGATCTGGATCATCATCAAAAGGTTCTAGGTTGTTCTCGGTATCTTTATACACCAACCATGAAAAGTAAAAGTGAATCAGAGTTGATGTGCATTTTTAACAGATTTTTAATCCATAAATGGAGTTTTAATGTTAACTTTTTTTCCTGGCACTCAATCTGGATCAGATCCAGAACACTTTTTACATGATAGTGCACATCGGACCCCTTCGTGACTGTGATTTTTAGTGAATTAATTGAATGTATATTTTATCAAATATGATTTGTTGAA
Source organism: Brachionichthys hirsutus (assembly GCF_040956055.1). NCBI lineage: Eukaryota > Metazoa > Chordata > Actinopteri > Lophiiformes > Brachionichthyidae > Brachionichthys > Brachionichthys hirsutus. The sequence goes on along the minus strand of NC_090906.1, from coordinate 4,805,710 downwards.
AAAGCCTCCATAAATGGCAAAATCTGAAATATATATATTTTTTAATCCATATCATTCTCAAAATTTAACGGGCTCTAACTTCGACCAAGACACATCTTCTGATGTTTATTTCATTAAGATCCATCCAGCAGTTTTTCCGTAATCCTGCTAACAGACAGACAAACAAACGCTGTCACAAACGACCTCCTACACTTTGTAGTGCAGCATTTGAGTTTCCCAGTGTTTAATACATAGTGCAGGAATCTTCTTGAAATCCAGGCTTTGAATTCAAACAGGCTCTTTTCTCTGTCCCTTGCAGGGATGGGACACCGTACTGTGAGACTGACTACCACACTCAGTTTGGGATCAGGTGTGACAGCTGTAACAGGTACATCAGCGGACAGGTCCTTGAGGTGAGTGCTTCTTTCCGAGTGTGTGTGTGTGTGTGTGTGTGTGTGTGTGTGTGTGTGTGAGTGTGTGTCTGTGTTTAAGACACATGGCAGCAACAAGGTAAATGTGCATGAGTCTATAAAAAGCTGCGAAACATGTAGCTGTCCATCTTATAATTGACATCTTTGATACTGAAAGCATAATCAACAAAGCAACCCTCTCCTCGCCATCACTTCCCATTCCATCCTCGCCCCCCCCCCTCCTTCTGTCTCATCCCATCCCATCCTATCCTATCCTATCCTATCCTATCCCATCCCATCCTATCCTATCCTATCCTATCCTATCCTATCCTATCCTATCCTATCCTATCCTATCCTATCCTATCCTATCCCACATCTCCCTCAGGCAGGAGGGAAGCGCTACCATCCCAGCTGTGCCAGATGTGCACGGTGTCACATGATGTTCCTGGAAGGAGAGGAGATGTATCTCACAGGTGAGGAGAGCAAAGAGCAAAATAAATAGTATGGCGGCGACATGGAATATAAAATACTCAACTCCATTTGTGTTTTACTTATTCTCTATCACAGATTTGGAGCAAACATATTCTTTACTTCTTTAATTTCCTATTGATTTCCTATTGAAATTAGAGAAAGTTTAATATTGCAGTAATGTGTGTGTTTTTTTGCACTTGTGTGTGTGTGTGTGTGCGGAGCTCAAGTGTGTTGCCCCAAGGTTACACTCACTCCTCCTGATGACTTCAGGCATGCAGCAGGGCTGTGCATTCACCCTCATAAGACACACTCAGTCACCACACACACACACACACACATCTTGACGCTGAATGCTCGCTGCAGGGTGATGTGTTTGTCGTCTGCCATGGAAGCATGACTCAGCAAAAAGCAAAGCACTAAATGCCACGTCATTATTTAATTCTTTATGGCAGAAGCACAAAGGACCACATTGCCTCACTAGATTCTACTGACTGCTTTCGTTCCTTTTCTAGAATGTCAGAATGAGCCGATTGATTGATTTTATCATTTAGTCAGAAAAGGAAAAATGAAAGTCTTTGGAAACGCAATCAAAGTTATTCCCAAATGAATCACTTTGAATGGCGGAGCTAATTTCCTTAGCCCTGATGTGCAGCGCAGTTCTGAGATTGTGTTCCTTTTTCCGGCGCCGCTTAGATTCTCCTCATCCAGGAGATAAAGGATCTGGATTCCAAGGCCATACGTCTGCGTGGCAGCAGGGCTGAGGAGCGTGGGTGGGACGGGGCGCACTGAATCACTGCGCATGGGCTCTGTCTGCTGTATTGATTTAGTGTGGTTACTGTGTGTGTGCGTGTGTGTGTGTGTGTAGCCTTGTGCTTGTCTATGTGTGTGTCTGCAGGTCAGATTTACGGTGTTGAGAACGGTTATGTGTTCGAGTCGGGATCACGCAACTGAGTGTCTGTTTGACCTGCCTTACCCTTAGGCCTGATAAAGTGATAGATTAGTGCTTTGTTGTTGTTTTATTATTATTATCATTAATAATATTATTATCTAACACCCTCCATTCACTTCCTCATGAAATGTTAGTTCTCTGTCTTTCCTTTCAGGCCACGTCCATTTTTTTATTCAAATTTACTTAAAATCTATTTAGCCTTTAACCCGACTCGGACCGAACACCCAATAAAACACAGCTAACAAGGAAGCTAACTCTTAAGATGGCATCCTCCTCAAGATGAGGAGATTATATAAAAACATCTGGAAAGTCTGTCTGCATCGAACTGCATTAAACAGGATGTGATGAGGAAGAGAGGACAGTAAAACAATGCATCACTGAAACCTGCGTCTTCTTCTTTATGTCTGTGGAGACAAGACAGCTCACATAGTCCGCAGACTAGATATGCTGCCTCCAGTGTGTGTGTGTGTGTGTGTGTGCTGATTGATGGTGATGCATTTGACAGAAGCTGATCCACTCCTCGTAGGATCTAATAAAACTGTATGATGGCTGCTTCCCACACAGTGAAGAAGGTAAACCGAGATAAAATTGTGTGTGTGGGTGTGTGTGTGTGTGTGGGTGTGCATGTGGGTGTGGATGTGTGTGTGTGCAGGTTCAGAGGTGTGGCACCCCGTGTGTAAAGAAGCAGCTCGACTGGAGAGGAAGCTGAGGGTGAGTGATGACCACAAAACTCTATTTCTGTTTCTAACCCTCTCAGAAGCGTCACTCTGAAATGAAGCTGCCCTCCACATTATATTATATATTATATATATATATATATATATATATATCATTAAATATAAATCGTGCTGCTTGTGTTATTTCATCATCATCGATATAGACATGGATATACTGTATGAGCCTCCGAGAGCAACAGGTTGGAGTACCGTGGACATTTAAATCAGTTCCCTTTACCTTCCTAATTCCAAGGCTCTTAATGCTGAAGGAATATAGTGCATGATTTGTTTTCAGAATATTTTAATATTTAAAGAGTCATTTTTAAAACCTAAATGACCTCGAGCAGACCTTTTTTTCTGTATTTGAGCTAACCCTGCTCCTGCGTTCGTCCTCCCAGCTGAGACGCACCTCTGAGGCGGCGTCTGTTTCCCCTGCAGGCTCCTCACCGCTCCTTGGCTCCCCTCGCCGGCTCGTCTGTGTGAGTACTCACATCACCACGGTTACGCCGGCTGTGATCACACTGTCACTGTCACGTCACTCAGAGTAACTGACGTCCCTGAAAGAACTCTTTCTGATTGGCCGAGCCCTAGCTTCTATACCGGTATATCTACTGATCTGTCTGTCTGCTTGTCTGCCTGTCTGTCTGTCTGTCTGTCTGCCAGTCGAAGGCTGCCACTGATGTTCTCAACTATAAGCAGCTGGTGGCGCTCCCCGGAGGCAAAGCCACGCATGACATCCAGCGGCCCGACATCATCCCATATCAGGCTGACCACGCGCACACACCCCTCTCAGATGACACGCTGGAGCGACAGGTGTACACACGCACACACACGCACACACAACCATTACTGAAACTAACAGCATTAGGTAATTGACATGGCGAGTTACATTTTGTTTTATGGAAAAAATCAAAGGAAAAAGTGTAATCATCATTCATAAATAATTTTGATTATCAAAAGGTATATATTGATGCTCTATATTATTTTCTGTGTGTGTGTGTGATGAAATAACTCTTGCTTTTATGATACATTTCCATGAATGAACTGTAATCTTTTTATCTACCGGTATTTCTTTTTCTCCTTTGCATCCAGTCATTAGGATCCTTATCATCATGCACCCATGTAAGTACTTCTTCATCATTCACTTGACCTCATGGTTTCTAAACCTGACTCCTTGTCTTTGAGCGCCGCTCTCTTTTTGTCTCGTCGCTCCAAACAGAGTTAAGCGTTTGTGCCTGGTCTCTTCAGGCGTCCTGTTCAAACACAAAAGTATTATAGTTCTGGACAAGCGTGTTGCTGCTGCTATAAGAACTCATGACAAATCTGATCTAATGTACAGGACAAAACAAAAGAATATGCAAACACAACACAAACTACTTGCAAAAAAAATGAAAATATATGATTGTTTTCAAAAACTGTAAGAACGGTGGATAACAAGCACATAAATAGAGATTTTTCTAAAATACAATGATATAATTACATTTTCATTGCCGTTTACATTAATCAGATTTTCTGTGCATTATTGCAGGGTTACTTGTGAAGATAGAATTATATATATATACCTCTTTGGGGTGTTGTTAAAATGAAGGCAGGCAGCAGTATGTAACCAGCGCAGCTGAGGGAGGGCTGGGAAATTTTAGACATCTAAATTTGACTGCCAAGTTTAAGGTTGTGTTTGGTAATGACTTAGGAGGACGAGGCCCGTCTCGTGTCGACAGCAGTGCAGTGCGGCCACGTTCTATTTCAGCTCATTGTCGAGCCCGAGTCAACGAGTGATGAATTATTTTATGAATTAATTGTTAATAATGAATCTCATACAGACATGGGTGTTAATTATATCCGTAAGCAAATGAGCATATTTACAAAATGTTAATCTGTTTACTTAAAGCCTGGTTGCTTTATAGTTAAGGGCTCCATGAGAGGCTGTTTCCTCACTGCTGGACGAAACATTCAGGTGTGAATGCTCTGCAGCACATTCACCCAATATTAAACGGCTCTCAATGGGATTGGAAGGAGCCTTGTGTGCCGGCTAATTTACTGCATTTAGCTAATGAAAGCTTATTGCTCTCTCTCTCTCTCTCTCTCTCTTCTCCCAGGATCTCCTGGACGGTGTTGAGTTGAGCACGAGGCGTTCCTACAGCTCCGTCTTCACCGACTCTCCTACACACAGTCGCCATGGAGGCTCCCCACTGCATCGTTATCTCCCCGGTAAGACGTCCACTTCATCAAAGATAGGTGCAACACACACACACGTATACACACACACACACAGACGTGATTCATCAGGCTGTCTTCCTCTCTGTTTGGGGGGGGGGGCTCATTCTGCTGCGCATGTTTTGGTTTCTCGCACTGTGAGTGGCAGGAGCTCGCCCTATTACAATCCACCAGAGCCCAGTTGAGCCACACCCACCACCACCACCACCACCTTCCAAGCCCCCCAAGCATGTCCATATTCCAGGAAGGCTGCCACCATCATGCTGTCCCTCGACCTATTTACTAACCAGACATCAAATCCCACCTCTAATTATTCACTAATCGCTTTAACCTCCATTAACGACCCAATGCTGTACAATTTCATTTATTGTACATGATATATTAATTCATCCGCAAAATATTATCTGGAGACTCTTTTGATCATTTGCTGATCATCAATTGTAATGATATTTTTCTTCTGTAAATGGAATTTCTCTGACTAAAATAACCTGAAGAATCACTTTTCAAGAATTGCATCTCAAAAATGTCCTGATTAGTAATGACACATAAAGATTGTTTAGAAATGAGGCAGCATATTCAGTTACCGTCTTTTATAGATGCGCGTTTTGACTGTCTAAATGCTCTCTCACTCTTCCAGAGTTCTTCTTCCAAAAGCGTCTCCCAGTTGATGCCTCTCTGCTCGCTGAACGTTTCACTCCATCTTTGTTCCTTTCACTTTAAAAGCCTTTGCTTTTTCACTGCAAGCTGTCCGCCTGGTTTCCCTCCATCATTCCCTCCTCCTGCCATCAGTCCATCCCTCGCTGCATGTTCCCTCGCTCCGATTTCTCCAGAGCTGTTATTCCTTTGCCAACCCTGCGACAGCACTCCCTTCTTGCTTTTATCTGGAGTGCCTTGCAGTATACAAATGTAGCACGGATGGCCCGCTGGGAGTCAAACATCCAACTTTGAGTTAGGGTCAGGGAAGTTTGGGAAGTGTTTTTTTTGCCACGCTTTTTTGTTTTGTTTCTTTGCAGGCAACCACAATAACTATTTTAATGTCACGTAATCGTGCAACTGTCAGGGTTGTAGCCACATCGGCGGTGGGATTGCACATTCAATTTGTGAGATGAAGTATTGCTACGCCGTCTGAGTGGGCGGGTAATCCATCAGGCTCAGATGTCGGGCCTGACAGAGTTACAGTTCCTCAGAAACACCCAGAATGAATAACGCCGAGCTACAAAGTGCTGACCAGCCACTCTGTCTTCCGTCTAACCAGCAATCTGCGCTCTTTTAGGGAATTTGACTTTTCAGCAAGCGCTCCATAATGACATGCATGTGCTTGCGTTTAGTGCCGTCATGTACAAGATGCTAAACGTTTAGAAATCTCAGTGTTATTTAGGTAGTCAAAAATCCCGAAGCACAACTCCTTAACCCTAAATCTAAGCCCAGACAGAGTGTAATAAGAACATTGTGGATGCATAAATAATAATAACATTAATATGAAGAATGGGAGAACTTGGAAGGCAAATGTTGCAGCTTGACGGGTTACCATGGAGAACCTGCAGGATACAGCCGCAGCTATTTGAGGACAAATGTACAGTATATAGCACGTATATATACTCTATCTAGATTGTAAAACAGAGAGAGAGAGAGAGAGAGAATGGAAGTAAAAAGGGAAAACAGAAACACAGAGAATATTAGATGCAGCACCTAAATTATTACCGGTGGTAAATATAAAATGACTATTATGTCGTATTTTCACTGCTCCCTCAGTATGAATAATCTTATGCAGGCCACGAAGCCATGTCATCAGTGTTATTGGTTCTGTAAAAACGGGGCTTGGAACACATGTCCACCGCGTCTGTTGTTCACGCTGAACGTAAAATATACGCTGACAGTTGCCAGATGCAGACAACAGCTGGTGTGTAGAAAATACCACAAGTCATGCGTTGCTTCCCATCACATTTTCTTTCTCTGTCCCTTTTGTTTTGGATGTCTCTCCTCTCCTCCGCTTCTCCTCCCCTGCTATGCCCTCCTCTATTTGCAAGTGAATGTACTCCTTCTGTTTCCTCCTGTTTAGACACAAAAAAACCTTCCAGACATTGTTCAGTGAACAGTGAAACAGATCAATAATAGAAAATCCAATACTGTTTAAAACGTTCCACTCCTTCTCAACGGTCCATTTCTTAGCATCTGTCATTCTCAGTGTGTGACTTTGTCTTTTGGTCCTTTAGTTATTTGTGCTGATGCGCTCTCTGATCGTCTCTCCCTCAGACGCGTCTGGCTCGCCGACGGCCAATAGGAGCAGGACCAATGAGAACCTCATCAACTCCAGCCGCCGCTCCACCGCCAACTCCAACAGCCTCTATCACCCACAGTCCAACTACTACCCATATACCGGCTCCCCGAAAAGTACCGTCTCTTCTGTCTGTGCCCACAAGAGCTTAGGGACTTCCAAATGAATCTTCTCTCGTCTTCATCTCTGTCTCCAGTCTCCAGGGTGAGGAGGTTCTCATCAGGAGGAGAGGAGAATGGATGGAATCACAATATAAACAGGGTAAAATGGAAGATCAGAGTTTCCTCTTTGCTATTTGTTGTTTTAGGTGGGCTTGGTTAGATTATTCCTTCCAGCCTCTCTTACCGGACATGCAATGTGATTCTTCTTCTTCTTTATGTCATGGCCGTCTATTAACCCATGTGTCCATTCCATTATTCGACCTCCATCCATCCGTCTGTCCATTTGCCACCTTCATTCCACCCTTTGTTCCAACTCCTTCCCCTCCCACAGGGAATTGGCAGGATGATCCTGAAGGAGGAGATGAAGGCACGGTCAGGTTGCCATGACAATGAGCAGTGGGGGAGCGGATGCAGTTCCCGCTGTAACAGCAAGGAGGCTCTGAACAATGTCGGATCGGGCTCCCTCGATGGCTGCTGTAAGTGTGTTAAGCTAGCAGCACTTTTAGCCCCTGAAGCTAGCTGAAGCTAGCACCGAATAACCACGACTGCTGTCACTAGACTATCAACGACAACAGGCAACTTCAATGAAAACGCTTGTATGTGATGAATCCCGCCTCCTGAGTCAGCTGGGATTGGCTCCAGCCCTCCGCATGAACCTACACAGGATCAATGAATGAATGCATGAATGAATGAATGAATGAATGAATCTAAGCTCCACTTGTCCAGGGTGTAACCCCGCCTCTCGCCCGTTGACTGATGGGATAGGCTCCTGAACGACCCGCGACCCGGTAACGGACAAAGTGGTTCAGAAGATGAATGAATGAATGAATGAATGAATGACTGAAGGGGTGTTAATATCATGAGGTATGTAAATTATCTCTAATCATTAAAATCATCCTTTAGGGTTTCAATAGAATTAAGATTGTGATTTTAGCTCGAAACTTACATTTGCACAAGATTCCAATTGAAGTAATGTCCATTAAATAATATATTCACCTCAATTGGAGGAGGAGGGAGATGTGTTTGTGATCCTGAGTGAGCATTATTTGTGCTGGAGGGGGATTTTCTTCTCTATTCATTCTGTCATCGATCCTACTCCTCATTGCATTCGGCACATGAAGAGAAACAGCGTGTTTAGGTTCAGGTCAATGAGAATGAAAGACTGGCCCGTTATAACAGGAGAGAGAGAGAGAGAGAGAGGACGAAGGAGATTGAGAGTGAATTAAATTTAAAGGAGAACAAAAGGAGTGAGAGGGAGTGAAAAGTAATCTGGAGCTGTTGGGCCAAGACGTATGACACAAAGCCAAGAGGAGAGAAGCGGGGAGAGAGAGAGATGAGCGTCAGGCGGCCAGATGAGAGGGGTGTGGTTAATGAGAGTGTCCAGCGCTGTGTAATCACCGCGGCTTCATGGCGCCTGCTCCCATAGTACAGATTAGAAAACACACCGAGGTGTGTGCTCATCGGTTTCGTGAAAGAGGCTAATTACAAAAGGGGCTGACGGCGCCCTGACGTGAGATATGAGACTCTTGAACTGTTTTCTGGTCCATTCTTACAGGCATTGTGTTTTCAGGCTGTTGTGAGTGCAGGAAATGTCCTCAGCTTAGACTGAAGGATGGAACCCGATTAGAATTAGATGGTCACTATGACCCCAGGGTGTGTGTGTGTGTGTGGGGGGGACGATGACGTTTTCTCCAGTTATGGGGTGCAAAAGACAACGCCTCAGATGCCAAAGATTTTTAGGCTTTGAACATGTGAATCTGGGGACATTAATAAATTGCCCCCCTCCCCCTCTCTTTCTTCTGTCCACCCCCAGCGCCCAGGTCCATCTCCAGTGCTGACAGCGGTGAGTGGTCCAGCAGCGTATCCAGACCATCCACCACCCTCTGATCCCCTTCATCCTGTTTTTAAGTGGGAGATTGTGATCACACACACACACACACACACACACACACACGCACACACACACACACATGTAAGCTACAGGTAAGAAGATAAGCAATGTCGATCAGGCCTTTTTTATCAGCAGCTCTGACCCAGGATCAGCGACCTGCAGCCCTCAGCCACCTGTCTCATACTACAGTTTGAGATGGATGTGATTTGTGCCTCACATTAAGCACATTTAACCTCTTCACCACCTCTGTCTTCCGGAACAGATTTTAAACACAATAACACCCAGAGCAATAGCCACAAAATTATATTTAATATTACAAATAAAATCAATGCATGTAGAGCAAGTGAACCATAAATGTGCAACAACTTACTGTGAGCATTAAGTGCCAGCAGCAATTACAGAGAGGTACTTGTAGTATGGAGACCCTGATCAATGAAGAGCTTGGAGTTCTTCCTATTTGGAACGCTGATGAAGCTGGGACTAACACTGTCTCATTTCTTTTTGAGATAGAGCGGTGTAGATGACAGAGTCATTATAGCTCAGCAGCACGAATCTGTCTCTCTCTTTATTTCCTACTGCATCATGTCATTTTGGCATTGCTGTAACCTTCATATTCCGAGTGAACGAGAGAGAGAGGAGGGGGGGGGGGGGATAGCAGGTGGACAGAACAAGAGAGCAAAGACAGGATGGGAAAACACTAGGAAGGAACCAAGAGGCCAAGAACCAAGAGAGGGAGACAGAAGGAGGGTGAAGTCCAAGTGAGGAAGGACGGCCCCATGTGGTCAGCGTGACTCCGCTGCTCTCTGCTGGCTCGGCTGTAGCAGTGCACGCCACCGATCCAGGGAGAAATAGATGCTATGCTAACGACTGAAATTCTGCAGGGAAGGCTTTTTTTGTTCAGGCAATGATTATCATTCTCACGTGGTCTTTCTGATTTTAGCAATGCGAGTGAGCTTGCACTATGACTTCTCTTCAGGAGTCCATCAAGGGGCTGGGAGGAAGCAGATTAAAGCGCTTCCCTCAGAAACGGAGATGCTAGAACTCCCCGTGCCATTCTGAAATACACCAGAAACCTGAAATGTGAAGTTTATCAGATGTTTTCAGCCTTAGGTGCAAAGTAACAATACTTTTACTCGAGTACTATACTTTAAAGAACTTGAGTTTGTGGTAATGTTTTTATATTTGTCCTTGCAGATTCATACGTTGCCAAATCAGCCTCGTTGCCTGGATACGGTAAAGATGGACTGAACAGGGTAGGCAGTCATGGTGTGTGTGTGTGTGTGTGTGTGTGTGTGATAGAGAGAATGGAAATATTAAAGAAGATATCTGGAACCACTTCAACGTTGTTCGCCCCTCTGAGACTCCTTCCGTACGTGATCAATGATTGGACCGACTCTGATGTGATCCTTTACGGATGCAGCGTTTGAAGATTTTACTCTGCTTTATTGGATCCCTTCTCCTGGGATGAAACATAATCATTTGATTCTTGCCGAAGTGAGTTTTCTGTGTTCCAGCCTGGAAGCAGTGGAACCGATTATTCCCAGTTCGACAGCAGTCATGCGGCTAATTGGCAGCTCAAAGGTGAGCCTGTCCTCCAGCTCTGGTGATCTAGTGATCTACTTTTGTCCTGATTTAGCTTCTGTCGTGCCATTCAAGGGCGTAACAGTGGACTAAGCCACGATGTGACATTTCCTCATCCAAATGTCTGTAATAAATGTTATGTATTTGATCATAACAGCCATCTTATTTATAATCCAGTTTGAACCCAGTGCACATAATATAACTAACACTGCGTTTTCTCCTCTCCCTTTATTCCAGAATACAAGGTAAGCCTGCAAAGGCAAGAAAACTAAACTAAAAGTGAAACAATAGCTAACAGATCCGGATTATGTTTTCCATGTTTACACATCATTTTAGAATCCAACATTTTCAATGCAGTTATATTACCGCTTTTTTTAAATTGACCAAGAGGTTTAAGGGAATAAAACACAGGCTTCTCTCGCCCTCTCTCTCCTAGATTTATCCATATAAAGCCCTAGTTGTGTCCGTCAGAGGGCAGCAGCGTCTTCCCGGTGATGCGGACCGAGCCAGACTGGAGGTGACATTCACAAACGCAGACAGACGTAAAATGTGCATCGCAGAACAATAAATCTCTCACAGAACAAAAGAACCTGTAATATAGTAGATTCTACATCAAAAGGAGACCCTGAAACATCTTTTTTGTTTTTACTCCTTTGTCTCCTCTTCCTGCCAGCGTCACCTCTCACCAGAAGAGTTCTACAAGGTCTTTGGTATGTCAATGACTTCCTTCGATCGTCTTGCTCAGTGGAGGAAAAACGAACTGAAGAAACAGGTCCGACTGTTCTGAGGGAATGTTCTCCTCAGAACCTGAAGCTGGAAGAACAAGGGGGAATACTGGAATCTCAAAGCCGGAAGAACAAGGGGGTATCCTGGAACATCAAAGCCGGAAGAACAAGGGGGAATACTGGAATCTCAAAGCCGGAAGAACAAGGGGGAATACTGGAATCTCAAAGCCGGAAGAACAAGGGGGAATACTGGAATATCAAAGCTGGAAGAACAAGGGGGTATCCTGGAACATCAAAGCCGGAAGAACAAGGGGGAATACTGAAATATCAAAGCTGGAAGAACAAGGGGGTATCCTGGAACATCAAAGCCGGAAGAACAAGGGGGAATACTGGAATATCAAAGCCGGAAGAACAAGGGGGAATACTGGAATATCAAAGCCGGAAGAACAAGGGGAATACTGGAATATCAAAGCTGGAAGAACAAGGGGGTATCCTGGAATATCAAAGCCGGAAGAACAGGGGGGTATCCTGGAATGTACCATGAAGGCTTGGAAGAACAGCTGCTTTTCTCTCTCCTACCAGAAGGTGGCAGTGTGCTACTGGAGGTGTGGGCTGATACAGCACCTGGGGGGGGGGCTGGAAGATGAGGGACTTGGTACCTTGCTGAGAGTCAAACTCAGTCAACTTACAAGTCTCATGTTCTCTCTTTTTTAAAGCTGGCATGTGTTTGATTTGGATGTTTGTTTTTCTGAAGCCATATCGACTGCCCCCCCCCCCCCCCCCAGTTCACTGACACGCCTTGTGAAACAAGATCTGGTTGTGAGGTCTAATGTGAATGAGCTCAGAGACGTCTGGTTTTAGGACTGTTGTGTTTCACTCTGTTATTTCAAATAAATCCAATCGATGTTTGGCCAAATTCAAGAAATCTTGGACTTTTAGTTTTAGATTACAGTCAATCTAGACGAGATCATGGTCGTGAGTTTGTGTGTTTTTTTACAGCGAATAGAGACTTTCCACTGCTGATTATCTAGAAGTCCTATAGAGAACAAGTATTTCTGAAGTGAGCAGCGTGTGGAGGAGGAATAAAGAAAGAAATCTTGAAATGACAAGTGTGGACAAAAAATGCAGAGTCATGAAATGACCGTACTCGGAAGCTTTAAGAGAGTTCAGAGAGTTTTAACTGAATTTAAAAAAAAAATACCATTGCAAGAACTGAAACCACGAAATATGCTCATTGGTTTGGATTTTTATAATTTACTATTTGCTAAACCATGTCTCTCACAGCAATTAATAAATACTTTAAGAGTCTTATTTATTCTCCTTTTTATTATTATTTTGAATCCTAAATGCTCATGGTGCTGGTTGATAGGGTGAACCTTTCAATTAATCAACTACATGTTATTTGTATAAAATTCACAAATGACAATTTGCCTCTGAGGGCTCCAATCTGTACAGAGTACAACCCTCTACCCTCTGAGGGCTCTATAATCTGTACAGAATACAACCCTCTACCCTCTATAATCTGTACAGAGTACAACCCTCTACCCTCTATAATCTGTACAGAGTACAACCCTCTACCCTCCGACCCTCTGAGGGCTCTATAATCTGTACAGAGTACAACCCTCTACCCTCCGACCCTCTGAGGGCTCTATAATCTGTACAGAGTACAACCCTCTACCCTCCGACCCTCTGAGGGCTCTATAATCTGTACAGAGTACAACCCTCTACCCTCCGACCCTTAAACCAGGTGAAGAAAAACGCCATAATAAAGACCCTAATAGGGGAACAAAGGAGGAACCACAGATGAGGGATCCCTCGCTCTAGAATAGATGTTTCAAGTACAATAATCAAGCCCCCCTTCTTTTTTTTTATGCAGTATTATAAATGAAAGAGGCTGGTCCTGAGCGAGGCTTTATGTGGGAGTCAGAGGAGAGATTCCCAATCAAAGGATGTTGCTTCAGGGCTTATCAGGAATTCATTGAATGTCATTAGAAGAGTAATATTCAAGTTTTCCCAGAGTCCCTTGTTTGCTTGTGGGATTCAGGAATCGTTTCAAGACTCGTCTGTTAACTCGACTGGCTTTAGGACCCAGGGGAGCCCCCAGTGTGATGAACCAGCGGCTGAGGGGCTCAAACGAGAAACCGAAGCCGCCTCTCTGAGTCCGTTCCCCGCACCGGAGGTTAGCGGAGCTCCGCCGGTCGCGGTGAAAAAACGTTTCCACGCGTGATCCGTCGTTTCTGGGTAATTCACCCGGACGAGTCGCCTCCGCAGACATGGAGTCCAAACGCCAAAGTGGTGAGTCTGTCCTTATTCCTCCGCTCAGAAGTCAGCTGGCTTTGAGAAGAACTTCAATGGAGATAAAAATAAAAATAAAAAATGTTGCAAACAGGGAGCCTCAAATTAAACTCACAGGAAAAGAGCTTTGACATAATCCGCGCCGCAGTTTCACACCAGCCGCTTTAATTCATAAAGCCATCAGTCATTGTTTCCTGCGTCTGTGGTGACGTCACTCACCTAGACGCGCGCGCCTGATGGAGGAGGAATCCTCGCTCAGGTGGAGTGACGTAATCTGATGCCGACAGAGAAGTTCCCCCCGCTGGAGGTGACGCAGCCGCAGCCGCAGGCGCAGCCGCTCTGTCTGCGCTGCCTTCGAGGCAAAGCTCCAGAACCGCAAGGGGGCGGGGTCCAGGGAAAAGCAAAGTCAGAGGCTTTCTGCCACCTGGAGGTAGTTGGTCCGGACTTTTATTTATAGGGAGGATAGTATTTAATTAGAAAATTACTTCCCATGAAAAGAAATAGAATTTGAGATAGGAAAAAAAAAAGTTTCTAAATGTAGAAACACATTTCAGTTCAAGTTAGGATGGAAAAGTGCGAGATGCTTCTGCCGAAGCCCAACATTTCCTCTTCGTGAAATCAAGAAATCCATCACTTCCTCATTCCTTTGATCAAAATCCGTCCGGAAGTTTATACACAGTCGCAGGAAATGGTGAAAATAGCCCGAGTTCTTGATGTTTAAGAAAATGTAATGGGTTATTCCCCCACCTCCCCCAAAAGTCAAGTTCTTTTCATGTATTCCTGCAGAGAGACAAACTACAGAGAAGAACTATTGCCTGGGGGCTTCTTTTAATCAGCAGCAATGAGTCAGAACTCATAATTATCATTTAATACTGTACATATTTCCATAAAATATGTACAGTATTCATGTTTTCAAACACCGACTCCATCCATCCATGTTCTTGTCTCGTCGAACGGCCGCGTTTCCGCTGGAGCCTATCCCCAGCTTGCTATGGGCGAGAGGCGGGCTACACCCCGGATGCGTCGCCAGCGTGATGCTTCTACCAGCGTTGTGTCGTTTCTTTGTCTGGTTCAAAGTCTCCTCTTATCGTCTGGAGCGCATCCTGCTTGCTGCTGCTGCTGCCTCAGTTTTGTGTCGCCGCTTCTCGCCTCATGACTCTCAGAACGGATCTGTCGCTCGTCAGCCGTCGTGTCGGTTGTCGTGCTCGGAGGCCCTGTTGAACGGGCGTCATCAGTCGTCGTTTGCGTTGCAGCTGTGCCTCCCGAGAGGAAGCAAACGCTCTCCCAGGGGGACGGAACGGGAGTTATTGATAACGGCGCTCTGTTCCAGGAGCACAACTGCTGCAACAAGCTGGAAGCTCCAACTTTACAGCTGCCTTCAGGCAATAACTTTTATTTCTTTGACTCTCGGAAAGAAATCAAACAAGTTTTTTCCCCCTCAAAAGGTTTCAGACATCGGAGTTTCTCCTTAGTGGTTTTGATATATTCCATCACTTTCACCTGAAATAGAGCCCTTTGATTATACATCATAATGTCAAAATATTACCTAATGCAGCTTCAAAGAAGAAGAATTATGGGAATGTGTTAATTTTCTTAAGAAGACTAATATCAGTATAAATCTGTAGAGACCAGCAGCTTGTCTTTTTTTTTTTTTTTAAACCACAGATTAAGTCAACAAAATACTAGTTTCCAAACTTGGACTGATTTTCAGACTCCGCTAACGTTTGGAGGAAGCCAATCCCACATTTGCGTCACTTTTGTCTGACTGTGGCTCGATTTAGAAACGCATTACTGTACTCTGGTTTCTGATCCTGCATGAAATCTGCTGAAGTGATGGCAAGTTAAGTTGTCAAATAAAAATGATTAGCGCCAAAGCTACGATAGCTGCCCCAGGATGTGAGAAAGGTCATGCTCTTACATAGCACCACAAAGTTGCACTTGAGTGCAGTTACCTACTTAGAAATCTACTTAAGGATGTTAAATGACTCGCCCTCCACTTAAGACATTTAAATTAAGGCACTGCTGTAGCTGCACCGAGGTCACGCCCCGCCGTTCTCTGCGCCCGCTCATCATGACCCCCCCCCCCCCCCCAAGGAGGGAGGTCATCCGTCTGTCTGACCATTAGCAACCTAAGTTACTGGTGGACGGATATTGATGACATTTACAGGAAATATTGGGAATGTTTCCAGGAACAGTTGATTGAATGAATTGAATGATTATCCAGAAGAGATCCTGGATTCCAGATAACGGAAATTTGCTTTCACATTTCAGTCAATGGAGCTTCAAAATGTGTTCCTCAATATCTCGGTTGATTATTAACCGCTGTTTATGGGATTTGACACAGACGTGTAGGGCTGGGGCCTTTATCTCACCGCAAATCGGATCCACATTGGATCCAGATTGCGGATATTATTGACATTTTTCTAAAATAAAATGGGGGGTACACTTTGGCTTTAGACCTACCGTGCATTTAATATGAGAGACAGATATTTCTAACGAGCGTCGTCTTATAGCTGAGTCGATTCCACATCGGAGCAGGTCAACGGATTTGTTCTGTCTTTAATACCTGAGGAAATGGATCCAGTTGAGATTGGGGTACATTTTCACAATTTTGTTTTTGGACCCTTTCAATAATAGCTCTCTTATTATTAAAGGAGGTTCTGTTTCTGCTGCTTTTCCAAGACACTGTGGAATCAGTAGTGGACAAACGGATTTGTTGTATCTTCAGAAGCTCTGAATCGAGATCCAGAAGAATCCACCATGACTGAAAAATGTGCTTTTTGTGAATAACTTCTAAACTAATAATGATATCAAAGTGAATCCAAGTGAATCGCTACAGGTTTGTTTTCATGGTTAATGAATCTAAAAATAGAGTTAAAACAAATGTAGGGCCGTTATTCCTGGTGTAAATCACAGTACAGGGAGACTGAGATGCTTGGCGGAGGTCTGCTTTTCTAGTTTACCATGTGAGGAGAGTGATTAGATCCTGAAAGACTGAGAAGAGCCTCGAAAGACACAACCAGCCGGTTCTTTTTAAAGCTGCTGCCAGCTTTGTTGTCGAGGGCCTGACTGCAGGCTAACCTCAGGCGAGCAGCGACGCCATGTTGTTGTCACGGAAATATGAATTAATGGACGCTGCGTCTCTGAAGTAGACTTTTGTCTCCAAGCGTTGAACTCTGACCTCAGTCTGAAGAGGATGGGGGTCTGGAGGAGAAGTGGAGGGAGAAAAGTCCAAAGGAGCAGATCGGAGAGGGAGGAGGAGACAAAAAAGGAGTGGAAGGGAGAATGTGGGATCTAGAGGGACCTCAGCCTCTGGAAACGTGGGGGAGGCAGGAAGAGGCTGCAGAGCGGACAAACGGCCTCAAACGCTTGAGTGCTTGAAATGTGCTCGAATGAAAAGAGTGCCTTTGTGTCCTTTGATCTTTCTGCGTCACGTAATGGCGTGATTGGATCGATCATTGAAGTTATTAATGAAGGGAGGATCGTGGCGACTGAGGGAACTGACAGCCTCAGGACGCAGCCTTTCCCGGTGAGGGCGGCAGCATCTGTCGGCTTGTTTCGTGCCGAGCAGCGACCAAACATCCCGCTTCGCTTCAGATGAGAGTCGCGTGGCTCGGGTCTCATGACCGACCTCGTCCAGCCGGCCCGTCCGCACAGACACACAAAAACAGCTTCTTCTTCTGTCTCTGTGTGTGTGTCCGGCCGAGCATCGGCGAAAACAGTCAAAGGGAAAATATGTGTATGTGTGGAATGGCGGGGTACAAAGATCCTTCTGTGGGTGGGACCGACCACAAGCCTCCAGAACAGCTGATCCCTCGCGTTCAGACGGCGAGTAATAGAGATGCAGCACATGATTCTAAAGTTAGGCTTCAGGAAACAGAAAACAGCCTTGTTGCTTCTCACCGAGGCGGAATCGAACCAGCAGTTCTTTAAATGCAACCTGGAGGCAACCTCCATCGGCAGGATGGAGAGAATCAGAGACGTTTGGAGGAAGAGCGAGGAGCGGCGAAAGGTGGGCTGGGAAGCAGAGACGTCCACCTGTTCGTGGGTTCGAGCCCCAGCTCAGACCAAATGTGGGGCGTGTGCTGCTGGCTGGGGAGGGGCCAGTCTACCTCCAGAGCACCACCAAGGTCTTCTTCTTCTTCTTCTTCTTAAACTCAGTAGGATGGAGGAGAGAGTCCAGATCAGGAAGGAGCAGAGAGAAGCTTCTGTCGACAGCTAAGACAGGAAACCACAGCTGCTCACACACACGCACACACACACACACACACACGCACACACGCACACAGCCGCTGCAGATATGTCTATTAACCCAGAATGACCACGGATGGCGACGACGCAGCTGCACCGTGCCACGCCCCTCTTCCACTGTGTGCGTTTGTTCCTGTTTTGCTTTTTGCTGGAGTTTCAGACATCGTGTTTTTTTTTTTGCTCCGCTCTTTCGTGCGGCATTGTGGTCATCTAATTTTGGACCTGGCGGAGACAATGGCGTATTGTCAGAAAAAGGGGGGGGGTGGCGCAAGAGTCTGTGGGAGAGCGAGGGCTTTCCTCCCCCCTCTGAGAGAACCTTTTCATCTGACCCGTGTGTCTGTTCTTCTGCATTTGTTTCATGAAACAATGAGCGTATTTATCTGCTGCTGTAAATGCCATGCTTTATATTAATTTAAGAGTGATATATGATGAAACTAGAAAAGCACTCAGAGCGCAGACCTCCGCCAAGCAGCTCATTCGGCTCCTGGTTGGATTTACACCGTCCACACGGTGATCTGGATCGTCACCAAAATGGTTCTAGATTGTTCTCGGTATCTTTATACACCAACCATGAAAAGTAAAAGTGAATCGGAGTTGTGTATTTTTTTAACTGATTTTTGAATCCATAAATGGAGTTTTAAATGCTAACATTAAATATTTCTTCCTGACCTCATTCTGGATCAGATCCAGAAGACATTTTCCATGATGGTTCATATCGGACCCCTTTATGACTGTGTTTGTTTGTTTGTTTCCATTATAAATAAATTAGAAAAACTTTTTTTTTTTAAATCCAGACAGGGATCCGGATCGCTCTCAAAATGTAATGGGATCCGACTCAGACCCATTTTCAGATTTTTTTTTACATCAATTTCCATCCGGCAGTTTTTCCACACAAACACAACCTCCTTGGCGGCGGTAATGAAATGAAACGTTTACACAGTTCTAATGCCCGGGACCGTGTGAGTGTTTCCTAAAGGTCATGTTGGTCATTAAACCTCCCGCTCTTCCAGGCTTGGCGGTTCCAACGCAGAATGATCCGCTCCGCTTGTGCTTGGTGACGGGATGCGTCGTTATTTAATTCAGGGACATCTGATGATCCTGGAGATCCGGCATCTTTCATATCAGCCGTGCGTCTCTCAGACCTACGGATGAGTTAACAGTACGATGGGCAGTTTTGGCTTTTGCACTCCGTTCGATCGCCAAGGGAACGACAGAATTTCTTCTTTACTTGGGCTCCATTTCCTCGATGGAAGGAAGCTTCCTGTCCCCTCCTCCTCACTTCCTTTCCACTGTCTTCCCCCCCCTTCTCCTCCTCCACTCGGCTGTCAGCAGGATGTATGAGAGTGTGGCAGAACTTTTCAGACAATGCCAAGGTCAATAAAGCGTGCACGCATGCACACGCACACGCACACACACACACACGGTGGATGAATGTACACTTCCTCCACCCCGTCAGCTGTTACAACAGAAGGCGAAATGACTCCGTGCTCCTCGTGAACCGCCATCTTAGCCCACACGTGCACGTCTGGTCTTACATGCACGTGTTAAATTGACACTTGATGCACAAGAATTTAAACCCTGTTATTCTGCAAGCGTGCACGTTTCCATTGTGACGCGATGACGCTGTCACCCCACAGCCCCCCCGGTTATTTTCCTTCGTGCTATTTTCAGGGGCGATGGAGCGACTTGTGAACGAGCTCGGCGCCCTGCTGAAGATGCTGGACCACGAGATGGTCAGTCCCGCCACGGCGGACAAGGTGGCCTCCATACGGAACCTCCTGGACACGCTGCAGCTGTCAGGTACCGGATTAACCCTCGCATGGACGCATCGTCTCCATTTTACATCTTGTTAGTATCGTTGGACGCAGGGATGCAAAGACTGCATTTTATAATCGGCGTAACCTTTTCTGCTTGTGCAGCGCAGCAAAGTTTCAGCTTGTGGAAAGAGTGAAAACTACTTTGGAAAATGGAAATGAGTTATTTTAGAGCTGGATTTTATCTCACGCATGTTTCAGTCTTGCATTTCTGACTGAAACACTTAATTAATTAAAAGACGGGACATTTCTTTCTCCATCTTCCAGTCGTGAGACAGCCGCACAGTAATTATAGCTGCACACGTTTACCAACAAATGCAGTCATTTTTTTTTTTTTTTTTACATTTGACTTCCCAATCCAAGAGCAGCTCAATACCAGCGAGCAGGAAAGTTCAAACGGCCACAGACACCAAGTCGTTTACAGTAGAGGGTTGTTGGTCAGTGAGAATAACAGGACGTCGGAGAGGATGAAAGGATTAAGGTAAGAGGATGATGAAATGTTCAGTTTAAGAGGATGACGAGAGGAGGTCGTAGAAAGGAGAGAACATTATCTGAGACATTATCTTCCTCCACATCAATTCTGCTTTTGACACCAGAATATTCGGAGAGTTGAAGGATTCTTCGGGAGGTTTGGTAAAACGTCTCACATTTTCTATCCCCGACCCCAAACCTATCTCTTTCTACAGGGTCTGACGTCTACGTGAACAGCTGTCTCTACGGCAACGGCACCAGTTTCGTCGAGTCTCTCTTTGACGATTTTGGTGAGGAGCACCGTCGACACCCACAGCATCTGTTGAATAGACAAAACGAGGCGGCATGTAACATTAATGCCCTGTTGCCCCCACCAGACTGCGATTTGCACATGCTCAGTGCGTCTCCGGTGGAGCAGAAAGAGCCCAAAGAGGAAGAGGAGAAGACTCATCCTGATGAATCGGTGAGTGGCCGGCGGTGCGCGCCGCTCGGGCCGGTGGCTTTTCTCTGTGCTTGAACTGTGGCTCGACTTTCCCCCCAGACGCCGACAGACACCCCCCCTCCCCTGCCAGCCACCCCACATCCCGATGACTACTACGAAGAGGCCGTTCCTCTCGATCCCGGATCGTCCCCTCAGTACTTTGCCACTAATATAAACAGTTCTGTACACACACACACACAAATACAGAGTTCCACGTTCATGAAGAATTACAAAAGGATGAATTATTAAAGGTTTCTCCCGTGTCTGCTGTTCTGCAGCTTCCGGGAACGCCTTGGAGGATGCCTACTATGAAGATGCAGAGAACAACTACCCCACCACCAGGATCAATGGGCCCCCCAAGAACTCTTGTGAGTCCGATTTACGACGTGCGAATGAACAGAACCGGACGTTGTTGCTGTGAAAATCAATCGTTTTTGTTATTCCTGATGATCAGACAATGACTCGGATGCTTTAAGCAGTTCGTACGAGTCTTACGAAGAGGAGGAAGAGGAAGAGGGGAAGGGGCGGGACCAACCTCAGAGGTGGACGGCTGAGGAGAACCCAGACGGACCAGCCAGAAACTGTCGGATCTGTGCCTTCCTGCTGAGGAAGAAGCGCTTCGGCCAGTGGGCTAAACAGCTCGTCGTTGTCCGAGACAATAAACTTCAGGTGAACAGACCCGGCTAATCCTATCTGGGGTTTATTTATAGACATGAATCCCGTCTCTATTTCTCTTCTGCAGTGTTTTAAGAGCATCAAAGAGAGCACCCCCCACACGGAGCTCCCGCTGAACCTGTGCAACGTGATCTATGTCCCAAAGGAAGGCCGCAAAAAGAGGCATGAGCTGCGTTTCGCGTTGCCTGGAGGCGAAGCTCTCGTCTTGGCTGTTCAGAGTAAAGAGCAGGCCCAGCGGTGGCTGAAGGTACCTTCAGTCGCTGCGTCAGAGCTTGTCGCCGAGGGCAGAGGCCGCAGGGGGATTAAAAACCAAGGCGTTGTTGTTTCTAACCAGGTGGTTCAAGATGTCGGCAGTCAGTGCAGCAACGCTGAAGGGCTGGATGAGTCCACGTCTCCCATAATAAAGAGGAAGCTGGAACTCGACAAGGTGTGGAGGCGTCACCCTTTTCACCTCCGCCGAGGCAGGGGGGGGGGGGCTGTCTAATCACCGGCAAGATAACTCCAAAAGATACAGACAGATCTGGAGGACATTTTCAGTAAAATGTTGGGAATGTTTCCAGGATCAGATGGTTTTTGATGAAACTTTGTTGATGATCCAGAAGAGATTCTGGATTCTGGATCAGTTTGAAAATGTTTGAGAATTTTTGTTAACTCTTATCTCACCAACGAAGTTCATTTGGATTGGATCCAGAATGGAGTCAGTAAAAAAAAAAATACATTTTAACATTGAAAACTCCATTTACGGATTCAGAAATCAACTCAGATTCAGTTTTACTTTTCATGGTTGGTCTATAAAGAATAAATAAATCTAATAATGAGGGGAATGAGCTGCTTGGCGGAGGTCTGCGCTCTTTCTAGTTTATCAAATGTACTTTCTTTTTGTTTCCTCGTGTGTCTAAATCTGTCCACAGAAGAGTTCCTAGTTCTCTCTCACTATATTTGAGTGTTACGGTATTATTTAATGATTCAGCGAGGTGCGTTTCATTTGTAATCCGCACCCTGGCTCTTACATTTCAGTGGGTGTCGGTGAAATCTCCTCTTTCGGTCCACGCTCTGCACGTGGCTTCTAATAAAAAACAGGGTGAAGTGACATTGAGGTTGGGGAGCTGAATAGTTTTTAAATAGCCCAAGAGACGGTTGAACAAGCCGAGTTCAGCTCACGTTGGCACAATAGTTGTGACGAGAATTCAACCAGCCCGCGTTTCAGGGCTGAAGTATTGAGGCGTTGAACTAAAA
Source organism: Brachionichthys hirsutus (assembly GCF_040956055.1). NCBI lineage: Eukaryota > Metazoa > Chordata > Actinopteri > Lophiiformes > Brachionichthyidae > Brachionichthys > Brachionichthys hirsutus. The sequence continues at coordinate 4,783,115 of NC_090906.1, read as the reverse complement.
CGATTCTCTCATCCCCTTCAACAGGTGCTGCAGTGTGAGCGGCAGGCTTCAGACTCCGACAGCGGGCCGACAGCAGAGAGCCAGCCCGGCGTTCAGGGGCCGGGGCGGGACACCGTTGACTCACTGAGTACATTTACGTTCCAAAGTTAACAATTATTCATCTGGTGGTATTTATTGATTATTTTTACATTGGTGTTGACCACCAGTAACTATAAAATGTGAGGTTTGTGGTGATGTTTAGCACTGGTGACTCTAAATGAATGTGTGAGTGTAAATGGTTGTTGGTTCTGATGAGCTGTAACCTGGTCCCTCACCCAATGTCAGCTGGGATAGGCGTTAGTCATCTGTGACCCTACAAGGAGAGCAGTTATAGAGGGTGGGTGGGCGGGCTGATTAAAATCTTGCTGAGGTCAAAATTAATCAGAACATTACTACATTTTTCTGTTTTTGAATAAAAGAGAAGCAGCCACATAAAGAAGCAGATTATAATATTTTTGTTGCAACACAAAGTGCTGACTGAACTGTATACTACTGTACTACTACTACTACTGTACTACTACTGAAATGAGACAATAAGAGGGACAGTGAAGGCACTGTCCCTCTTATTGTCTCATTTATAATCCTGTCCAACCTGGTCACTCCCAAGGAGAACCTCAGCATCTTCATCTCTGCCACTTCTAGCTCCGCCTCCTGTCTTTTCCTCAGAAAAGTTGACTGAACTTTATCATCAGCTTTCAAGTTCTAGGTTCTGGTGCTGCTGAATGTTATCTTCGGCATACTGAGAAACTAAAAAATGTATATTTACCTTCATAAAAATGTAATTAAAAGACACACACACAACACACACACACACATATGCACCCTGTAAAGTCCGATCAAAAGCGTGTGTGTTGTGTTAGTTTTTACATCCTCAACGTCGGGAAGAACAAGCGTGGGAATCCCTGATGTCGGGTCAGAATATAGGTCAAACACTCGTGTTTCAGTGTCGCTGGAATCTATTTACTGCCCAAACAACTCTGAACATTAAGAGACAGGAAGTGAGGCGAGAACAGATACGGCATCCTTCCTGCGCTCTTCCTGTGATTGTCTCCCAATGACATCACAGGAAGTGGACAGCGTGCTGCTGCACCTGGTCTAGGCAGCATAAAGACACAAACAGGCTGAAAACATACAACATTATGCTGTCGCTGAATTCTCCAAGCGCAGTGAGACCTGACCCCGATGGACCCACTTGATTTACATATTCTCACATCGCTGATTAAATGACCACGCTGATGTTTGTCGAGGCTTTTCACTGTCAGCTGACCAAGGTGCGCTTGATTTCAGGCAGAGGGAAGCGTGGAGCGTTCTCGGAGTTAACAGGGTCGATGAGCCGAGCAGCAGGGAAGAAGATCAATCGGATCATCACTTTCTCCAAACGGAAACCTCCTTTACCTGGAGAGCATTCCTCACCTTCTGGCCAGCAGGACAATCCACGCTGCGGTGAGGACGCAAGCTGACTGGTTGACGGGCCGCTTGGTCGGTTTGTGCCCTGCTTGGTGAAATCATCCTCCGTGTTTCTGAACTCAGAGAAGTTCTTGTTCTGTATATATGATATCACTTTTAATCGCACTCTGAAATGAATGCATTGAAAGAAGTAACAAGCCGACAAAACAAATGCTTTTTTATCACTTTCGCATTCGCCTTCTTTCTCGTCAAAGGTTACCTCGGCGTGTTGCTGAGCGGCTCCTGGAAGGAGCGTTGGTGTGTCGTCCGAGACGGGAGCTTGTACCTGCAGAGGGACCCCGGCGACCAGCAGCCGCCGGTCGCTGTGGTGCCGCTCAAAGGTGCAGAGGTGGTGCCCGGGGGCCTCGGCCCCAAACACCCCTTCTCCTTCCTGATCTGTCAGGCAGGCAGCGAACTGGCGTCCTTAGAGGTGATTCGTTGTGGCGTGTAAAGATCGAGGACGCGTTGGGTTTGCGTCGCCTGACTACTGTGTGTGTGTGTGTGTGTGTCCATCAGGCCAGCTGCTCTGAGGATCTGGGGCGATGGCTGGGCGTTCTGTTTGCAGAGAGCGGCAGCGCCACTCTCCCCGAAGAGCTGCACTACGACTACATCGATGTGGACACGCTCGGTGACATACGGCACGCCGCCAGACACTCCTTCCTGTGAGTCACTTCCTGCTTTCCACACGTTATTCATCTGGAGTTTCTGCTTCTTCGTATGTTTTTAGTTCCTGGAATGATCCCTGCCTGTCTGCGTTTTCCTTTTCAGATGGGCCACCACCACTGCCACTTCCTCCAGCAGCACCTCCACAGACTCCAGAACGTACGACGAGGTGTATGAGAGTGTCGAGGTGAGGGAACGCCGCTTCTCTAATCTCAATACGGATCCTCTCTTCCTATCATGCTCAGTAGCAGCTTTGTTTGCTGCCTCTATTATTTTTTGCTTTAGCATATGCTTGAATTTTGCGGGTGGCTCCTAGGAATTAAACAGCTTCTAAATTATGGAATTTCACATTGGAATGCTTTTTTAAAATGTTTTTTTTTATTCAATAGGACATTGATGTGGCGAGAAGAGCTGGAAATGTCAGACGTCACGCCTCCTTCTCCAGCAGGGACTCTGAAAAGACTGAGCAACAGGCCGCCGTTAAGAGACACGCCTCCAGTGAGTCTCCTTTTGTACTTAAAAAAAAAAAAACGTACGATGGAAAAAGTGATCCGGTATGTGGTGAAAAGTAAAAAGAATTCTGTGTGGATGGTCTTGCGTGAAGTCAAATCTACACCCACCATCCTTCTGTCCACTGTTATCCCATCATGCATTCTGTTAGATGTAAACCAGTATGCACGCTATGGGAAGACGCGTGCAGAGGAGGACGCAAAGAGGTACCTGAAACAGAAAGAGGAGCTCGAAAGGCAAAAGGAAGAAATCAGAAACGCACTGATATCCCTCCGCGGGGAGAAGAGGGAGGTGAAGGAGAAGATGAAGAGCGACACAGGTCAGAGACAAATCAGGCGCATTGTTTAGAATAAAGTGTCATAGCAGCACTAACTCTGTGTGTGCGTGTGTGTGCGTGTGTGTGTGTGTGTGTAGGTCATGCTGTGGAGCAGCGGCTAGCCAAACTGGAGACGACGTGTAAACGGAAAGAGGACGAGAGGGTGGAGTTGGAGCTCAGACTGACCGATGTCAAAGAAAACCTGAAGAAGTCATTGGCTAGAGGAGCGCTAGGTCCGCCCACTGACACCAAGATCAGTGTCAAGGTAGGCTGCGGCAGCAGAGACAGGGTCCAGGTTAAATCTAGTACTAAAAGATACTGTTTATGAATGTTGCTTGTTTGTTTATAACACGTGTCTGTGGCCTGTCCCTGGATTTTATCATCAGGTGAACTGGGTAGACATTTTGGATGGAAGCTTATTTGCACTGTTTCACAGACTTTGAGGAAAGTTTCATACCAATCTCACGTCTGTATGCTCAGTACGACCTTTAAGAACTCCCATCTGGTTGCCTGGCAATTTCATGCAATCTTTTTTGACAAGAAACAGTCCTAGAAAGTTGACCTCCCAAAATCCCCAAAAGTATTCTTTTAGATAACCTTCGCGTTTGACCTTCTGGTCTGTGTCTGCGTTTGTGTGTTCAGGCAAAGGGCAGCAAGGTTGAGAAAGTCTACAACGAGACCGTGCCTGTGAATTCAGCGTCCGAGCATCGGAAGCGCCCCCCGTCTCTTTACGCCTCCTCCAAGGGGAACGTCATGCAGAAGGCGAAGGTAGCGTCTCTGCGTGGGAGAAATGAGAACTGACAGAAATGTTTCCCTGCTCACTTTGTGCTGCTTGATGGGTTTCAGGCATGGGAGTCAAAGAAGGAGACCTAGGTGAAGCGGGGAAGGAACAACTCCAGGATGTGTGAAGAGAAAAACGTGAAGAGTGCTATAACTGGAACTGAGGAGAAGAAGAAGAAGAAGGATTAAAAGATAAACTAACTCCTCTTACATGAAAGAGGAATTTTTGCAACTACAGTCGGCGTCGCGCTCTCAGCCCCTGTAAATACGGCAAACATACCAGTAAAGTGTAGACGTGGATTATCTCAAAGTGAAATGTATACGTTTGTGTAAATTTGCATGTATGTATTATTGTATTATTTCATAGAGATGCATATTAAAGGGACAGTGTGCCTCATCAACACTGTGAGCTCAGGTGAGACGGTCTACCTGCACCGGCTGATGTCATTGGGTTTTTACTGGATCATGATGTAAAACTAGATTAAATAAAAGAAATGATTCTTATTATTACGTTAAGTTATCTTTATTAGTGACACCTTGTATGTATTTAAACCATTTGGAAAGTATATTGAGTATGACACTGTTCCTGAACAAATGAGTAAAATGTTTATTATGGCAATGTGACGTTTTTCCATGATTGCCTTTTGCACTTTATCTTGTTGTATTCTGTGATTATGCGTCTTAGCAATTAGCTTTAGCATCCCTCTCAGAATCATTCAAGGATGAATGTGTGCTTTCCCTGAACAAATACACATATGGACTAAACGATTTTTTACAAAGACGAACTGTCCATTGTTTTTATTTCTGTGTTTATTTTACATTGCCTCTTGAACTTCTTTCACTGCTGCAGGTTATGATTGAGTCTAATAATTATTCCCGGGATAAGCCTGCACTTGGGATCCCGACTGACGTGCTCTGAAGGTGTATCGTAACTCGTGACGTCTACGTTTTTACCTCATGAAACACCTTGATGCGTTTTTCATCAAACATACTGACCATTTGGAGTACACAAGTCGGTTGCGTGAACTGAATTGTAATTACTACTAATCATTTCCAAAAAAGTAATTTTTATGGCACATGAAAAGGCACTATTGAACTATTGTTTTACCTGCATACGGCTGAGGTAAAAGGAATTCCCTTTTTTAATACACACACATTATAAAGAAGAAGTATATAAAGAAAATCAGTACCTGCCTTAAACATTTTTCTTGTTGCTCAGAATTACCGAGAGATATCTTTATTCTGACAATTAAAATTCCATTCTCCTCCACTGTAATCGGGCGGCGTATCTCGGGGGCAGATATCCTTACACAGCATAGCAACACAGAATTACAGCCACTTTAAATGTTATGCATGAGAAACGCATAGTCTACCCGACACTGAAGAATTCTAATTAAGAATGAGTGTTTTGCTTATAGACACTTTTTGGTTGCTTTTCTTTAGTTGGCATTGACCTCAGGCATAACTGTTGGTTTAACTCTGCTTAAATGTTGCTGTTTTTTGTTTAACTTGGACAATAAAAGATGATGCAATGTTTGAAAATAAATTATGATGATTCAATAAAGTACGGTATATCTTTAGGTGTCGGTACAACAAAACAAGACAGCCAGCAGACTTCTTTACAAAGAGTTTATTTAGTGCATTTCTAGTTTGTCCACAGAAGGAACCAAAAATCTGTGCTCCCATTGGGTAAACTGGGCTCTGGTTGAACGGCATTGGTCCATTCCCGTTGTGGTTTTGTGGTAATACTATGGGGGGGGGGGGGGTCCAGTAGTGTTCCGACACCTTCCACTCATTGATTCACTAGTGTTCTGGTATAATACTACTGGCTCACCAGCGCTCTCTTTCGGTCAGGAACACGCAAGACCAAACAGATAAAGGACCTTCGGCATGCTGCTACTGAGCAGAGGTCCACTAGCGTCCATGCAACAACAAACAAACAAACAAACACACAAACAAGCAGCAGCAAACAAGACGACGACTGCAAACGGAAGGAGAAACAGCAGCGTTGCTCATAAGGAGGAAGCATGGAAGCATTTACAGTAAACCTTTGTTAATCTGCTTAAGCCCTCAGGAGGTTTGTCTGATATACAACAGATCTTAAAAAGGTAACCCCCCCACCCCCGACACATGCGTGCACACACACACACACACACACACTCTCATTCAAACACACACACTCTCATTCAAACACGCAACAGTCTTCCTGCCAGCACAGCTTGTGCTTCCACACACACACACACACACACACTCACACGCAGGCTCGCCTGCATGCAAGCAAACGATCGGTCCTCCTTAAATGTACTAGGAATACGTCAATTGTTAAAAATATGACTTGACCCCCCAAGAGCTCAGTGTAAACATAGCATACGGTAGAATAGATAAGGACTTCCTCCCTTTCCTCTGTCGCTGTGAAACCTTCTTGACACTCGCGTGGACTCTTTGGTTCTCGGTAACAGTCTGTTTTCCTGACTACGGGACCGGCCGACTCCCGCTCTCTCCCTCCCCTGCCGGTCGAGTCCTGTCTGGTTATCATACAGAAAGAAGAGCAGTCAAGAGGAGATAGTCCCACGTCCCGTCCGTCTGCAGAGCGCGGCGGCGGCAGCAGCAGCAGAACCCGGTGGATTGATTGTCCTTGAACTATTTACATCACAGTCAGTCACAGTACGGTCCGTTTAGTGGAAGAGCAGGCTCCCGTCGTCCTTCGCTTTCTCTGCATCCTCCTACCCTGCAACAGCCTGAGATCTGTGTGCATGTGTGTGTGTGTGTGTGTGTGTGTGTGTGTGTGTGTGAGTGAAGTGTAAAGTGTGAGCCGGGGGGGGGGGGGCGGGGGGGCTAGGATAAGTCATTGTTGCTGGGTGACTTCCCTCCGCCGTTGAGCAGGGCCGAAGCGCTGCGACTCTTGGTTGGCGTGCCGCTGCCTGACCGCGAGAGTTCTGTCAGGTCATGGAGGGACGGCTCCCTGTACATGGCGACTGTACACGCACACACGCACACACACACACACACACACACACACACACACAGAAAGAAAAGTCAAGAATCCATGTAAGCTGTGACAACTGTTGCATAAAATCCCAGCTGATGATATTTAGTTTTTCAATCAATCAAATCCATCATTAAATCAATACCCCCCCCCCCTAATAGTCTTACCTTTGAGGGGTTTGGGTATGAAGTGTGCAGCAGCCTTGCTCTTCTTCACATGGTTCCCCTTCATGATGCCCCCCTCCTTGTTGAGGCCCAGGTACCAGGCCCGGCCCGAGGCCTGCTGCCGGTACAGCATGGAGGAATACGTGACGTAGTAGTTCTCAAACACCGACTCCTTGAACTTACACTCGGGGGTGAAATGCTCCTGAGGGCAGAGTGGCATGTATCAGAGCCAATCAAATGAGGAGGAGGAGACGACAGTGAAGGATTTAGTAATGGCGCCGACCGGTACATTAAATAGCGTTTAATCTGTTGCTGCTCTCCTAATCACTATCTTGGCCATGCCGTAGCCTCCGAGTAGAGACTGCACCAACTTACAACAGCTGACACTTGCATTTCCTTATTCCTGCATCTCCATGGCAACTAGCTACTCCCTTGAATACCGACCAGCCTGATGAGAGGAAGATGCCCAAAGATAGAGAGAAAGGACTCTCTCTCTCTCTCTCTCTCTCTCTATCCTCTGTCCTTTCGAATGAATCTTTACGAATAAAGTTTTGTGTTTATAGAATCTTCTGATACGCCCAGTATAAACTGATTTGGGCCTGAAGCGCTGGACCGGTCACGGTGGTCGAGGTACTAAGATGATGTTGCGTGCCTGCAGGGCTGTTATTACTGAGCTGTTTTCATCTGCTGGTGTTTCAGCCATGTTTAAATTGCAGGACTGCTGTTATTTATGTGGATTTCGGTTTGTTATTGCGTCCGCCCCCATCTCTACTCAAGAGCTACAGCGGCAGTGCCATCAGACCTGTCTGAGAAACTGAAGTGGTGCCTGTGAGTAAATCAGCTGGAGGTAAAAAGCATTTCAGGAGCTCATTTAATCAGCTGCCAGAATTAAATCATGACCGACTAGAAAGCGGGCCGATTTGTTTTGTTTTTTGGTTCTTATTCATAAAATAAATTAACTGTGTGCTGACTCCTTGACAGGAACATCAGCTTAGAGAAAGGTCCAGTGTTTTTTTTAAAACAGGTGTCGAGAAAAGACTTAATTAAAGGGGAGAAGACGGTGACATGTTTAAAATTAGAAAGGAAAATACTAGGAGACAATAGGCAGCTAATAATAGCTCAAACGTCTTGATTATCTGTCTGAAATAAAGCTTTGAAAGAACCAGCAGGGATGAAGTCTGCAGCAACCCGTGGGTTAATGTTGAAGGGTGGCGAGAATATGAAATGCACCAAATCTCGACTGCTTGTTTGCTCCGTTTCATTTAACAATAAGGAGTCAAAATCCTCACGTCCCCCAGGTCCCTGGTTGGCTGGGCTCAAACTGGGATCCTGTTTGCCAATCGGATCTGGAGAGTTTCTGGCTTCCTGGATTCCTCATGGATAATACATGGAGCTAAGGAGATACGCTCTCTGCTGTTCTCCCTTTAAGCTCCTTAGTTCTTCTTGAGAAGGTTTCATAGCTGTGGCGTCTACAACAATAGTGGATGGGGGGGGGGGGGGGGGCAGGAGAAAGGAGTGAAAACTGGAGGAACGCTGCATTCTGATCATCGTGATGACGACGGACACTGAAAATTGCTTCGCCTGTCAGCCTGACTCAATCTCAAATGGTGTGTGAGGATGATGGTGGTGATGAAGATGATGGTGATGATGGTGAGCGCGTGAGGCGACCTACAGAGGTGTAGAGAAATCCTTCGTTGTTCATTGCCAGATAGAGTTTGGTCTGGACGCCCTGGATGGCCACCACACGAAGCCCCACTGGGATCAGGTTGAACACAGCTACACACACACACACACACACACACACACACAAAGGAAAAGAAAACCAATCTGGCGTGATTACATTTTTCATTTCACCACGGAGGTCACAGAATTACACGAATGACTCGGCGTCAAATGTTCGGGGAGAATCAGACAGAGGAGCAGCTGCTCGTCGGATAGCGGCTCGACACGTCCTTTGAAACCAGCGGTTGTGCGTTTGAATAGGTTTTTAATGGGGGCGGCGCTAATTCTGTTGTTTGTTGGCCTCGTCCTTGGTTGGATTCTCCAGCTCGCCGCCGTCTTTATTCTGAACAGCGTTTTCATCGTCTTGTGTTGCCTTGACTTTAGCTTCACCGCTGTGGCCAGGATCTTTAGATTTCAACAATCGGATGGTCGACCGCCTACCTGATCTTCCTGTCGTACCCATGACGACGATGTCGCTCTGGCAACGGGAGGAATGTGTCTGTCAATAAGCTCAAACGGCAGGTATACTGGATGAGCCTATTAAGGTTTAATCAGAGATGTGTAAATCTTCAGTTGTGTTTCGGGTGCATGAGAGAAGTTCCAGTTCCGGTGTGCGTGATGTTGTTGTTGTTGTTGTTGTTGTTACCCTCGCCGAAGGGGAGGCGAGGGTATTGCAATTGGGTGCGTTTGTATGTTTGTCTGTTTGTTTGTCTGTCTGTCCGAGCGCATAACTCAAAAACTAGTGACCCAATCGACTTGAAATTTTTACACAAGCAAGATTCTGTCCGTGGCTCGGTCCTCCCCGAGAATGGCGTTGATCCGGATCTGGATCCAGATTCTAGAATTATTTTTACATCTGGAATCGTGCCTGTGCTGTAACATGGGAGTGTCACTTTAAGAGGGAGGGACACGAATGATGGGAAAAAGAGTCCAGAAGGTATCTTGTAGTACGTCCCGGAGCAGCAAGCTAGAGCAGGTTTGGCCCCTCTGATCCGGAAGCCCTGTTTACTGTCTCACAAGATCCAATAGTCTTTTGGAGGCGAGGGTCTGCAATCTCTGATTGTCGTTTTCTAGTTGTTGTTGTTGTGGTTTGCATTCAGATGTAGTAATTTATATGTTTCTACAGTAAAAGCTCTGCAGCAGAGACATAATTATTCCACACAATTTGATGAGCCAGGCGCTTGTTTAATTATATTCATTTAGCCGACCGTGGACTTTATAATGGCGGTGGTTCAATTAAGCCGTGGATTCAAATCCACTCACAGCCGACTGGTTTCATGTGGGGAAGCACTTATACGTGATGTCCGTACAGCATATAATTATCTAACTTAAGAACACGCTTGCTTTATCGACACGTCTCTCTCTCTCTCTCTCGCCAGGGGAGAGGCAGAGATTAATACCCGATGCCGACAACGCCCGAGTGAGCGCGAGGAGAAGAGCGATCGCTGTCTCAAACCACAACAGCAGAATTGAATTAGACCCATCAATCACTCTTTGCAAGCCCAGAGTGTGTGTGTTTGTGTGTTTGCGTGTTTGCGTGTTTGCGTGTTTGAGACGGCGCCAGCGAGGCAGAATGCGTTGACCGGTCCGGGTCGACCTTTCTTCATCGTCGCCCATTTGAATCCGCGTGGACGTTTAATCGGCTGCTGAAACGTCTAACGGCCGATGGATCGCCGTGTCTCGGGTGACGAGTTAAACGAAGGCTTGATATGTTGTTTCCTATACAGGAAGCCTCGATACGCCATCATTCCCTTGTACCTCGAATGAAAAGAAAAGAAGGCTTAGACTCAGTCGCTGCTGAGCAGCTTTACTTTATCAAGTCGAACGATAAACCGATCGATCATTCAAACCGGTCGCTGCTGGTGAAATGTCCCTTCCTTTGTCATTCGTTTCTTTCACTAATATCCTCTTTATTATCTGCGTGTCAGGGAAAAGAAAGCGGTTTGTAGGCGATCCAGATGTTGCATTGGTAACTACGGTAACTACCGGTTTGTCACGCCTTCTCTGGGAATCTGAAAATCACAAAGAGCTGCTTTTAGAGCTGAAACCTTTCGGTAGTCAATCAGAAGACAAAACAAAGATTTATAATAATATATTATTAGATGTACGGGGGAAGTCATTTTTCCACAACAGAACTACATTTGCTATTTTTTAGTTTTTCTGATTGACTGATTTGATGCTTTTCATTTTCATGCTGGATAGCAAGACGGATGTCTTTTTGTCTTGTTCTCTGGGAGACTATTATTGATATGTAATAACTAAAATAATGGATCAATAGGCCAGGAATCCTAGACCTATAGCTCTTTAACGAGAAAGACAATAACAGAATCAGCGACTATGGAAACTGTGTGTGGCCGGTGTTGTCTTGTGTCCGTCCCCAGGCCAGCGCTGGACTCACCGCAGGCGCTGTCTTCGTCCTTCGTCCCATCGATGGTGCCGTCGGGCTGCATCTGCAGCTGGAAGCCCTGGCGGCTGGACAGCCTGGTCACGATGCCCTTCAGCTGGGGCTCTGGGAGGAGAAGAGGAGTCACAGTCAATGCTTGCCCACCCCAGGATGACCCGGGGCAGGTGAGAGCGACCTGCAGCTGGACCTTAAGGGCCGCCTCGACCCCACTGATCCCCCCCCCCCCCCCCCCTCCGTAATGTCACAAACAAACAGACAGCTGGGACATTTGGGGACGCATGCTGCTGCAGACTTTTCACCGGGACACTAAGTTATTGACGAGACGGTGACATTCAACAGGACGGCCTCGGCGACGACGCAGAGGGTTGATGGAGCGTGGAAGGAACAAAAACATGGTGGTGGCGGTGGCGCATCCACCGGACTCTCACACCTGGGGGGCGCCTTCTCTTCCGCTTCTTCCTCGATCCAAACAGTTTGACGCGCGAGAAGACGCTCAGCTTGCTCGGCTTCTCGCCGGCGCCTTTGCCGTTGCTCGGGCTGCCGCTGGCGCGGCACGCGTTCGCCTTCTCCCGCTCCCGCGCCTGCCGCTTCTGGCGGATCAGGGAGCTGGCGATAGCCGCTGCCCGGGACATGTCCCCCGGCTGGAGCGAGGCAGGGCTCTGCGTCCGGATGGAGGGTGGGGGGGCGAGGGCGAGGTGTTTGTCTGCGCGCGGGGGGGGGGGGGGGGTCTACACCACCCGCGGCTCAGCTCGCATCACACACCGCTGCAGCCTCGCAGATGATGTCCGTGTCTTTAGAAAGGGTCCAGAATCCTCCATCTGCGCGCGAGAGCGCATCGCGGACGCGCGAAACAAATCCAGTAATCTGCCGGGAGGAGGGCGGGTGCGTGATGGGGTGCGTGATGGGGTGCGCGATGGGGTGCGTGATGATCCAGTCCGGGTCCGAGATGCGCGTCAACAGCCTGTTGATGTTGATGCTGACTGCGCGCCGCCTCCCCAGCGACGATCCGCTCCTGGACGCCAGCCGTGACAGAAATGCAGCAACCGGAATGTTTGTCAATGAAACGGCTCGGGAACGGGACCATGGTCGGGCCGTGCCGTTCATAAAAACTGCTGCAGCCCTGCCCACCCCGCGCACGACGGAGGAGGGGGGGCTGGAGGGGCTGCGTGGGAGTGGGAGTGTGTGTGTGTGTGTGTGTGTGTGTGTGGTGGGGGCTCTTTCTAATGAGGCACCTGTAAGTCTGAACCCCACGTGGTATTAAATCCACACAAGGGGAGTGACGGGAGGGGGGGGGGGTGAAATGTAAGGAGAAATAGAAGCAAGAAAAATAGGAGGGAGTGAGGAGACAGGTGGATGAATGAGATGAGGAGTAATGGAAAGGGGCGGCTTAATAGAGAAAATGAGATATTGAGTGTGCCCGAGAGAGAGGGCGGGGGGGGGGGGGGGGGGGGGGGGGGCGAAAGGGAGATATGGTTTATAGAGTATGAGAGAGAGAGGGGGGGGGTTAAATAGAGGAGCAGGAATGTTGGAATGAGATGAAGGGACGGACCCTTTGAGAGTGTGGGGGAGAGAAAGTGGAGGAGGAGGAGGGAGAGAGGAGGGGCGCTCATCTTTTGGTGCAGAGGTTCACCGCTGCTGAAAGGATGCAGCGTGCAGGAAGGAGGTGAATGACGGGGGGGGGGGCAGCAGGCGGCCCTCAGAGCGCAGCTGTCAGCGCCAGATACCGCTGCAACTGGTCTGGACTCTGGAGGAAGAGGAGGCGGCGGATGATGAAGAGCGGACTGAATCACAGTCGAGGCTGACGTGGGACGCCTGGCTGGGGTCGGGACTCGGGACCAGGTCATTCCTGCAACCTTTTAGGTAAGAGCCCATTAAAGGGACTTAAAAACACGCACCGGGTTCTACCTTGTGATCGGTGAGTCTTAAGTGTGAAAATATAAATACATGGACATTTCAGGCACAAGAACCACGGCTGGGGACCAGATGACCGTGACCCGGGCTTGACTGAGGCGAGGCAGACTGCTGGACAAGTTGCCAGGATGGTCTACGACACCGTCCTTGTGATCCAGGTGACTCGGAATCAGGATTAACCCCGGCCACCACAGCGGCAGCGGAGATGGATGGCACTCATTGGTCGGTGAAGCAGTCACCTGAGATATGATGACCTGTATGACAGGTTAGACTAGGGGTGGGCAAACCTTTTGACTCACGGGCCACAATGGGCTCTAAATGTGCCAGAGGGCCGGGGCCAGGAACAGATGGATGGAGTGTTTGTGTGAACTAATATAAATAACATGAAAAAGCCATTACATGAAAGGATTTGGCCTTTTACAGGTAGCATTACAGGGGAAAGGTCAAAGGGATGAGGTTTAATTCTAATAACATTTAATGTTTTGGACAAGTTTGGCAGGCCGGATCAAAAAGCACAAAGGGCGACTGATGTTGTTTCGTCCTGCTATACTTAGATATTTGATGTTTTTATTACTGATTCAATTAAGACTTTTTTTTTTTCATGTAGAAAAGTAGAAATGTAGCTCAAAGACAAGCCAGTAAATATCCAAATAAACACAGTGATGCATTCTGAAACATCTCAAACGTCACGTCGATGGATTTCTGCCGCTCTTTGTCTCTGATGGAGATAAAACCTCCGTTACGCCGCATTTCACCATCAATATGAGATCCGGCGCATCAAACTACGAAAGCAAACACGCAGAAACCGCTGTAATGAAGTAACTGAAAGCCAAGTTGAGTCCTTCATATTTTATTTATGAGACCCTCGCTTTCAAAATCCAAGTGCCCCTTAAAAGCAAAAACCGCACAATCAAAAGGTAAAAAAAAAATAAAGTGATGCGCTCAAGTGCAGAGAAAACACAACCATATCTCACTCTCTGCATTAGATCAGCGCAAAAGCAAATTGAGATGTCACAGAAAACAACTTAATCAATGGGAGGATCAATGAAAAACAAAACGAAAGACAAGAATTTGGAACATATTGATGAATAGCAATTCAAGTCTACAACAGTACAACGGTACAAGAGTACATTAGAACAAGAGTACAACAGAACAACAGTCGTCTCAGTGGGACAAATAACTGCAACTGTGGAATTATATGAAAATACGCAAAAAGATAAACCCTTGCTGGATTTTTGTCTGTTTGTCTTTGTTTCAGCTCTGCAGCGTCCCCTAGAGGCTGCAGAGCCGCAGAGCTGCCTCTAGGCCTGGAGAAGAACCATGAAAGACAGTAAATCATTAACTCTCCTGGCTCAAAGTTCGTAGTATCAGCCTCTGTTGTTTACTGGTGCAGGTTGTTCTTATTTTCACAGGGTTTTTATCATGTGTCAAAACTCAAGGCGCGGGGGCCACATGTGGCACTCCAAGTCATTTTCTGTGGCCCGCGAGAGCTGTGTGCAGACATTTGTTTTTGTAAAAGGCCGCATCTGTCGCACATGTTCTTGTGTTGGTTGTACTGTAGTTCTGCTCCTCTCAACTGTGACAAAAGAGTTTTGAACAAAGTTAAAGTCACAACAAGTGCTAATATTTAATATTATTTACTTGGATAAGTTTGAGTGTTGATCGATGGAGTAATGTGGTTTTCTTAACCTGATAAATTGAATGAATATATGTTCTAATAACATCAATAATCTATCCATATATTTTTACTACTATACAATTGCATATGCAATGATTGTAACTTAAATAAAAAATGAATAGTTATTTAACAGCATGTTAAGGAGTAGCTACATTTATTTTACATTAAATTGAATTACATTTAGTTACATTTTCACTTTGTTACCATTAAAACTGGCCATTCGAGGGCAACAATGCTAATGTGGCCCTCAAAGAAAATGAGTTTGACACCCCAGGTCTCGTGTTTTAGTTAAAGCAGCCTCTATAGACGTAGTCCAGTATAAAGTGAGTATGAATGCGTCTCTAATGTTCTGCAGTAGCTCAGTTCATTCCGCTACTTTGTTTCCACCGTAGGGAAGATCAATCGGTTCAAAGGGCTCCGTGATTCTCTTGCAACATTGTTTCCTCTCGTCGTTCCTTTACTTCCTGCTTCAATCATAAAGACGGATCTGTCTCCACCTTCACATCTGAAATGGAACATCTGCTCCAGAAGGCAGGCGTTTGTAGACGTTCGATGACAGTTTATAAAGAAAATCACTGACTAGAAATGACACTTAACCCTTTAAAGCCCAGTCTGTCATATTTGATACACTTGGCCTTTTCACATTTTTTCCTTTTAAAAGATCAATTAATTCTAATAGTGAACTAATTCTAAGGTTTGGCCTGATGGTG
This sequence comes from Brachionichthys hirsutus, assembly GCF_040956055.1. NCBI lineage: Eukaryota > Metazoa > Chordata > Actinopteri > Lophiiformes > Brachionichthyidae > Brachionichthys > Brachionichthys hirsutus. The sequence continues at coordinate 4,767,786 of NC_090906.1, read as the reverse complement.
GCGCGAGAGGACAGGTCAAGGTTTCATTATCAAGGGGGTTCTGCATGTATTCAACACATTCCTGACGCAACACATCATCTGCTGGAGGCAAAAATCCCTGGTCAGATTGACCCCCCAGGGATAAAATGTTAGTCATATTTAAGGACAACAGGAGAGGAAAGGAGATATTACATGACGCTCTTTTCAAATGTATCATAGATTAAGCGATTGATCGGTTAATTGTGGTGAAGGTAGCGGTTACTTTTTACTTTCGACTTGCTTTTACAGAAGAGTTTCTAGATATTATTCAGGGCTTCGATCTAAACCTGGTTCACTGCGTTTTATTACCGCAATGTGCGGCGTGGCGAAATCTGCAGCCTGAGGACGAATATCTCGGATCCAGAAATGCTTGAGAGATGAATTATTTGTCAAGACCGCTGAGCATAAGCTATGAAATATTAGGATCTTATATTGAGGTCGTTCATAATGCATGTATGTAGCCTCGAGGCACAACTTGATGCGCTTTCAGCAGGTCGTCCTGCCAGAAGGGCGCGTCCGGTGCGCTTTCAGCACCACAGACAGCGCCTCATGTTTAAATGGACTTTCACGCAGATGAGTCATTTTTAACCCACAAAAAAACGCCTCATGTCCGCGTCGACTCCGGTTTCATTTGCTCACAACTTAAAAAGGTTTTGTGAATTTTAGGTGAATTAATAATTGGACTAAGGATAAAAACAAAATGACCAAAGGTTTAAACGGAACACGTCAGCGAGATTCTCAAAGTTGTCTTCATACCGCTGTTCAAGATCAGTCTAAGCCCGGTGAAGCCCCTTTATCTCGGACCCCCAACCCCCCCCCCCGCCCCGGTCCTACCTGAGGTTGATCGGCGGAGAGGGAAAGTCATGCTGTGCCCGTGGCGCTCCGGAGCATTGTGCTCACGGCCCTTTGCGTTTCCTGTTGTGAGCTGCTCGACGTAAAGAGGAGGATTTACCTAAAGTCCAAAGCAGCATCGAGTCCATTAAGGGCGCCGCACATGACGGGAGATCATTACAGAACATTAGAGGCCATTAAGCCGCTGGAACCGGTCATTAATGATTCATCTCAAGGCCCCGCTGATCTGGCACTATGGGAGAGGGAGGGAGCTGGGTGGGTGGGGGGGGGGGGGGGGCTCCCCAAATCCAAGGATCCATCGAGGATGCAGAGAAACAGAACTACAAGTCACCCAACCAGTAAAACACACCCTTTACTGGTCGCCACACACTGGATCTGGAACCTGCTACCCTAACACCAGGCGTGGGTCTCCTTCACGTTTCTATTGTGTAGCATTGGTAGGTTTGTTTGCTTATTTATCTCTCTCTCGATCAATTCTGGAGAACATACAAACACAGATAGGAGCCGAACCCGGTACCTTCTTGCTGTGAGGTGACAGAACTACTCACTGCGCCACCGTGCCGCTCATCATATCAACATGTTCTTCAAGAATAAAGTAAAAAGACTGTGTGCACACACACACACGCACGCACACACACACACACAGCTCATGGCTCTGCTGTCTCCCAGTGTGTCTGCGGGCTACCCTAACTGCACACCATCATCACACATAATAAAGTAACCACACTCAGAACCGCACATTGCCGTCGCGCTGTAACGCTTCCTGTGAAGGTTAAGACCCGGCAGCATCCATATTATTGAGATGATGCAGAAATGATTACAGATTGCAGGTTGCCGACATGCTGCCGGGGCAGGACCCAATAAAAGCTGCGGATGTTGCTAGAGAACATGAACACTCAGCAACTTGAAAAGTAATGCTGACGGTCATCTCGGGTGTAAATGTGCCTCTCTGGATTTTCCAAATCTCCGTGAGGCTCTAATACACAACCCCTGGAGAGAAACATTATTGTTTGCGGTTATAGAATCGAGTTTGTGGTTACTCATGTTTGTCGGTTTGGTTTGTAGAGTCCGGCTTTTTCACTTTTCACTTCAACGTTGTTGAGATCTGACCTTTTTTAGAAATGTTTTGCTGATATCATAAAAAAAAAGAAGAATAATGCGGGTAATTAGAAACACAAAAAAATACTCAAGCTCGTACACCTTATGATGCCGCACCACTATGTGCAACTTGATCCATATCAGAGAGAGGGAGAGAGAGACCAATATGTAGCTGAGATCAATACATTTCAGTGTCATTCAAATAGTTTTCATGTTGCTGAAGATAAGAAGTTGTCAATTAAAAATGGACAACTTCATTACAGAGAACTCTATCACTAGTGATAAACTGCTGATGTTAAACATGTGGGTCTGAAAGGAAAAGGGGGAAGGGGCATCTACAGAATTAGTAATGAGGCTGATCACGGTGATGTCATCATGACATCATGTGTGACTGTGACCCCCCCCCCCCAGGATGCAATTAGTCACAATGTCGTCTAGCTATTTTTTTGCCGTCTTATTTCTATCTTCCTGCGATCAGGAAATAACCCTCCTGGATCAGGCTGATGGATGGAGCGGGCGGCGGCCTGCCTGCGTTTCACACTGGCTATCGCGTGCTGCCTTTGATCTGCACTGAACACCCGGTAATAGCTTTGCAGCCTCGGGCTTTAAATAGCGGACCACAAAGATGGCAGCCAGTCCTGCTGAAGTAAAGAGCCTGGGCAGGTTTCCAGGATTCAATCACTGCAGTCTAAAGACAGGAAGACAAGCCAGCCATTCCCTTCACTAACAGTCATTTAGATGAACCACCAGTAGATGGCGCCATATCACCTAGAATCAGGTTCTGTGTAATTCAGCCTGCAGGCACACAAACAAACTCAACTCCTCGGTAAGGGCAATGATGAGACGCGTTTTACTATCATATATGCTTCATATCTGTGTAAAAGTATACAGACCCGATCATATAAACAATACTAATAATAATAATAATACAAATATGTTAAAATATTTAAAAAAGCTTTTACCAGGCTTTCATGTTATTTAATTATACAACACATTTCTGTTAAAGTGAGGTTTTCATTTTATTGGAGCTCCCAGACATCCCAGTTCATCACAGTCTTCACCTGAACAACAGATATCGGTAGTTACTAACTATTACTAATGTAACTCGCCTAACAGGAAATGCTCCACTTTTTTTTTTCATTGCATCGTAACATATATTTCAACATGAAGCCGTTTCCTTTCCCTCTGACCAATAATATTTATGTGTTGTTTGTACTTTTCCTGCCCAATGTTCAACATTCAATGGATGAATTAAGTCATGTTTATATTAGAAAAATACAAATTAAGTTTTCATAAATACTGATGAACATATTAGTATACAGTACAGTATACGGTGTATTTTAAACATGCTGATTAAGTTCAAAAAGAAGACGCCAATCTGATTGGCTGTTCAGCGATGACGCTGCTGCCGTGTCACAATCAGGATTAATTAACAGCAGTGTGTCTGTGGTTAATCCTGTCCTGATGCTTATCTGTGAGTCCACACACACACACGCACGCACGCACGCACACACACACACACACACACACACAAGTACACCACATTTATAAACCTAATCTCTCACAGAACCAGATGTTTATGAATTCTATGAGTTCTTATTCTGACTCAAATGTAATCCTGAATGCCACTACTATTAAATACATTTCTGACATTCATTTGGACATTTTACTCGATTAAATGTCTTCATTTGTGTCTCTGAATCTGGCATTTATTTGATTCGTGATAACTAATGTGTGTTTTGTTTTTACTCTCATCAATACGGATCACATTCAGTTATAAATCATTGCAGCCAGAGGTAGAGTAAAACAGAGAAAACTGTACAAAGTACTTCATTTACATTGCGCTTTGTGGACAATGAGCAGCTTCACGCAGAGCATCATCGCTGAACAGCCAATCAGATTGGCGTCTTCTTTTTGAACTTAGTCAGCATGTTTAAAATACACCGGGCGCGTTCAGAGTGGAATGGCCGTAAACGAAAACTGCCACCAAAAGGAGAATATATAAACTTAATGGACCGCTGTGTCATTAAAAAAACAAATACTTTCCCCACTGACGTCACCACGCATGCTTGCGGCTTCCTCGTTAGTACAGTGGACAGTATCTCCGCCTGTCACGCGGAGGACCGGGGTTCGATTCCCCGACGGGGAGACGCTCTTTGGCTGCCGGCGAGTTTGCTCCATCCCCGCGTCATTCCCCATTTGCTCGACTCTCACGACTCAATCGGCCTTCCTTTAGTTTAGACACTCCAAACGTTCTCCTAATTAGCCTAAAATAAAATGTATGTGTGATTGATTGATTGATTAGAGTGCTGCTGTTCAGGACTCCATCAGGATTTGCTGATTCGTTATTTTTGTTCTGGCTTCTCAGATGATTTATTCTTTCATAAATCACCAACTCTTGTTTATTGGAGAGAATCCATGGCAGCTGTCAGGAAGTTGTTTTCCAACTTTTGACCTCAGGGGGCAGAAGAGAGCTAATATTTAGCTTTTTGCTTTATTGTGTTGTTTACAGATTGCTACTGTTTACACCCTTGGTTTATTCAGTCCAAACAGGTTGGTTTGGTTTGTCATTGTTACATTGGTATTACATTGGTATTACATTGGTATTATATTAGCATTACATTGGTATTACATTGGTATTACCCTGTGTCTGTGTAAAAGTGGCCTCTGTGTTGGAATCTGCTTATACTTAATTTGGCAATCTTTCTTCTTTTGGCCAGAGCACAATTTCTTCTGCATTAACTGTTCCTTATAATGAACTGGCTGGAGGGACATTTACGCCAGACGCCTTTACAGACATAATTCTGTCCAATCATCGGCTCGGAGTCATGACTGGTACCAACAGCAGTCTGGTTTATACTCTCCTGCGCGCTCTCTTATATTAGCATACATTTGTGAATTCAGTTGCATTGTTGCAAAAACAATCAATTTCTGCCTTATTTTTGTCATTTTTTTCCTGAACACTTGTTTTTTTTATATATATATACATGCATTGGTTAATTTTGTTTTTCAGTCATTTTCAGTTTCTTCAATGCTTAATTGTCTTTAAAAATTATTGCTATAGTTTCTTTATTTCGCAACAGGAGTTTGACCAGAGATTAAATATCCCGTAGTTCACCTCAAAGCAATTCTTGAAAAAAAATATAGAAATATGAATAATTAAAATTGTTCATGGAACGACGACAATTATTTCTAATTCTCACGTTTGTCTCTGGAAATAAAAGTATCTTCATTAAAATCCCTGCCGCTGTAAATTTCTGTTTTTCTTGTGCGTGTGACTAAAACCAGAAACAGGATCAGGAAAAAAACAGCTTTAAATTTAAAGCGCATCTTAACGCTGACTGACGCTGGAACCCGCTCCTGATGACGTCAGTGCGCATGAATGAATCTCATCTGAAAGAGCAGGTGTCTTATCTGTCCAAAGGATTAAAAAAAAATATTGTGTGCGTGTGAGAAATGAGAAGCTTATGTTTTTATCCTGTATCGGTGATTTTTCACTAAACGGACGTTGCAGATGTATCGATTATATTCCAATGAGCAGAAAACCATTCAAGTGTTTGGATCTCTTTGTCCTAAAGCTCCAGACCAGCGGACAAAACACAGAGTTTACATCAACATGACGCAAATACATGCGATTATTGGGTGTTCTCAGATATTCTCATTTGTTTTCTCAATCAAAGAGAATTGAGAAGCGTTCGTTTGGATGAACTCTGGCTCATCCTCGCTCACCTTTGGCCGCATGGTCTTTATCCTCTTTGCCTCTGGCTTTCCCGCTCATGGAGCTCCGCCGCCGGCTGTGGATCAAACTTCAGGTGAGAGATGCGGGATCGTGGGTTTCTTTCTTTCTCATCCCCGTTCCCACGCACGCAGCAGCGGCTCCAACTCTCCTCCCGTCCCAAATCTCAATGAATCTGCCCTCCTTCTGCAGCCCGCCGTGTTCGAGGTGTCACCATGTCGTCCAATGGCAGGAGCGCTCCCAAGTGTGTGCGCGCGCAACAACAACAACAAAAAAGAAAACGGCACTCACACGCGCACATCGCGAATAACAGAAAGATGACAGAAATAGCGCCCAAAAAAAGCATTACGCGTTACATCTCCCATGAGGCGGTGATGGTCGATATTATCACTTGAAATCATTTGGTAAACTTGTACTTTTATTTTTTTTGCAGTCTATTTGAACTTAAATGGATTAAACTCCACGCTGCTGTTTTAATATGAATTTGAGTCTTTCCTCCTTTATCATTAATGTTAGCTTTATTTTTCATCTTCATTAATGATTAAATTCATGAATGACTTTTAGTTCCATTGAAACATTTGATATTTAAGACATCAGTAACTCAATAATGATCTATATGTCTGCTCTGGACTCTCCAGCTTCCCCACAAGAAGCTGCTTTTACATCAGACTTAGATGATCGACGCCCTGCAGCGGCCTCTTTCCTCACTGTGGAGCTGCTCTTCACATGCAGAGATAGCCGGATGCTAACCAGCACAGCTTCAGTCACATTTACATCACTGTGCAAATCGCTCTGTTCCCTCACAGTTTCTTATCTACGCTGTCTAAGTTTTGTTTTGCAATGGGAGTGAAGTTAATATATTGGGCAAGTAGCATTAAAGGGGGGGATGCAACCCTCCTTCTCCTCATTTAGAATCATTCTCAGCCAATAAATCACCACAAAGCTCCCGCTGCCACCGACCCGCCACCGACCCGGCTGTCAGTCACAGTGATTTGTCGACAGCCCCGCCCTGCAGAACTCACAGTCTAATCAGACAGCATTCAATACTTTCTAAATAAATTGGCCTGCTTGGATTTACGATAGCATTTGTCCATCCAAATGGTGTGTGTGTGTGTGTGTGAGAGAGAGAGAGAGTAGTCGTAATGAAAAGCAAAAGATATTTGCCCCGACTCCTTCAAGTCTGCTTTATGATCAAGCCTTTTTTAAAGGCCTTTCATAACTTTACATTTAACATCTCTGATCAATAAAGTATAGTGATAAAAGTGTGAGCTCTCAAAATGTGTGTGTTTGTGTGTTAGTGTGTGTTAGTTTCAGTGTGTGTTAGTGTGTGTGTGCCCATTTATCCCAACTGAAACCGGTACGTAAGCCACAAAGCAAAAGCTGCTTATCGGACTCATGATGATAAACAACATGATTCACAGCTGGTAACACACACGCACACACACACACACACACACACACACACACACACACACACACACACACACTGTGTTTGCTCTTGCTCAGTTTCAATCTTACACGACTGAATAAAATCATTTGGTTTTTCTGTTTTGAGCCTCATTTTGTCGATCTTTCTGGTAAACACATGAACAAAATCACTTTTTCCTGTTCTGACATACCCTGATTTCACACACACACACACACACACACACACACTCGTGGGTGAGTAAACAGTGTCGCTGTACTTTGGAGTCGGGCTCTGCCTCTCCGGCTTACAGTTTTTGGCTCTGCAGTAAAGCCGCCGTTCAGCTGACAACGACAAGATGGCTGGAGTTTGTTTACTGGCGTTCGTGGCTGGTTTATTTCTGGAGGCAGGTGCACTACCCGTGCTCGTGGAAGACGCAGGTAAACAACTCGACACAACAGCAAGCATCGGTTGAGGCGGCGGCCAAAGATCAGGGATGTGAAAACATGTTATAAGTTATCCGGTGCATCATCTTTAGAGGCCTGACCGCTGAGCCCAAAGGCTTAACGGGGTCAAATCTGTTCTCATTCCGACTGGGAATAAACACTAATATCCAGAATCTAGACGCCCATCTGTCATCCATCCATATCCCCAACGGGATTATAATGGTTCTGTAATCATTCTTACTGGGTTTCCTTTGACTTGAGCCATATTTTTATGACCCTGCCAAAAGGGGCATTTAAATATGAGCCATAAAGTTACCCTGATCCGCTCATCCGCTGATCATCTGTACAGATCCATCCATGCGTACACAGCGGATCACATATGGCCAAAAACCTCTGGACAGAATCCATTAAAATTCACACGCGTCATTGGTTTCTGCAAATTGATTACTCTTACATCTTAAGCACAGTCTCGGACGGGCAGATTAAATTCAAGATTTTGAATGTCAAGACTTTTACCTGCTTAAATAAAGACTCGAGACATCCAGTGAGGATTTGTCTATCACCCCTAAAATAAAAGTTCTGTTCACTTTGAAGAAAAATGGGAGAACCTATTTTTTAAATATTTCCCTTTCCCTCCTCTGGCAACATTTCAGGAGGTGTGTTTGTGTCTCAGCAGACGGCAAACCAAGTGCTGCTTCGCCTGCGCCGGTACAACAGCGGCCATCTGGAAGAAATGCTTCACAAGGACAACCTGGAGCGGGAGTGCAGGGAGGAACTCTGCACGATGGAGGAGGCCAGGGAGGTGTTCGAGAACGACGAGAAGACCGTAGGTTGCACACGCTCCACGAGCAGCACGTCTTGAGCTCCCACGGTAACGGCCGCCTTCCTTTTCTCTTCCAGATGAAATTCTGGGCCGGATACATTGGTAAGAAAAGAACAAGGCAAGTCCTCGCAGTGACCCCTGACCTCTAAAGCGGCGTGCATGTGTGTTCCACTCGTGTGTAGATGGCGACCAGTGCAAACCGCCCCCCTGCCAAAATGGAGGAGTGTGTGAAGACGGAATCAACACATATGTTTGCTGGTGCAAGCCAGACTTTGGCGGGAAGAACTGTGAGATCGGTGGGTGTGGCGGGCTGTGGGTAGAAAGGATCTTTGTTTTTGCTTTGGAAATATTAGGTTTAAATATTATGTTTGTGTAATAATTTCTGTAATCATTGCATTGCATTTAACAGGATTACTGAAAATCTGCGGCATAGATCTTGATGAAAAACACCTGAAGATGTTTGTTGGTCTAACTTTTTGACAGCGATCCAGATAATCGTCTGGATACAAAAGAAATCTTGATTTTCTCATTTACTTATAATGGAGGCTTTTTCATCTTGTAAAACATGCATTCAATTCAACATCACAGTCATAAAGGGGTCCGATATGCACTAGAATGCAGGTCCAGAATGAGGTCAGAAAAAAACATTACATTTTAACATTAAACTCCATTTACGGATTCAAAAATCAGTTAAAAATGTACATCAACTCTGATTCACTTTCACGTTTCATGGTTGAAAAGAACAATTTATGACCTTTTGGTGATGATCCAGATCAACATGTGGATGGTGTAAAACTAATTAGGAGCAGAATGAGCTGCTTGGCGGAGGTCTGCGCTCTGTTTTTCTAGCCGCTGTCCTGTTCCTTCTTTATTCTCAGAGGTGTCGAAGCAGTGTTCGGTCAACAACGGCGGGTGCTCCCATTTCTGCGTGATGCAGGCGGAGACGCCTCTATGCCAGTGTGCGCCTGGGTACCAACTGGGGCCGGACAAGAGGACCTGTCAGCCCGCAGGTGGGGTTTAAAGGCAGATCAAATGTCTTGATCCGACTCAGGAATGAATCGTAGCACATATTCCTCTACTCCTTCTTCTCTCAGAACCCTTCAGCTGCGGTCTTGTGATCTGGCCCACCACCCAGGACACCAGAACCCTCGTGAACCCTCGGTCGGCGACGCACAGCTCTGGAACGCAAGACAACTCGAGCAGCAGCCGTCACAACGACTACAACGACATCAATGAGACGATGTTCTACGAGTACTACGACGACGGCTCAGACGACGCAGGCGTGTTCGCCACCTCCGCCGCAAACGTCCGTTCAGTAAGGTCGGCTTCAGGCTCCTCCGTAAATCCAGAGGAGGTCGTCAGGAGCAGCGGGGAGGAGAGCGGCTTCACCCAAGCACCGGAGGAGACGAAGCCGCTGCCTCACTGGGCTTTCTTCCCGACACTCCCCACCATCACAGAGAAGGAAAACACGGGCACGAGGATCGTCGGAGGAGATGCAGCCGTTCCTGGGGAGATACCCTGGCAGGTAATTGAGATGAGGGATGATTTTGGTTTTACAGGGAAGCGGGAAGCGCACGATTTAAATGAAAAATGGGAATGTTTCCCAAATGGGAGAACAAAAAAGGTAACATCAAGAAGGTACCTGGTTCAAGTTCTATCTTTGCAGAGTTTGTGTATTCTTCCCTGTGCCTGCGTGGGTTCTCTCCGGGTTCTCTCCGGGTTCTTTCCGGGTTCTCCGGTTTCCTCCCACATCCAAAAACATGCAGCTTAGGTGAACCGAATACTCCAAATTGTCCGTAGTCTGTGAGCGTGTGCGTGAGTGGCTGTTTGTCTCTGTGTGGCCCCGCGATGTGCTGGCGACCCGTCCGGGGTGTGCCCCGCCTCTCACCCATACCAAGCCGGGATAGTCTCCAGCAACTCCCGTAACCCGCAGAGCGGAAAAGAGCAAGTAAATGGAGTGATGGATCCATTTTGATCAAGTTCAAGTATCACCAGTTATCAGACGTGGATGTAAATATAAGCTAACCCGCTGTGTGGTGTTGGTGTAGAACGCTTGTGGTGCAGGGAATGAACGCCAACGCCATTAAGGTGTCGGCCTGTCTGCAGGTGGCGCTGATGTCTCACTCCGCCACCCTCCAGAGGGCGGAGCCTTTCTGTGGAGGAGCTCTGCTCAGTGACCTGTGGGTCATCACCGCCGCCCACTGTCTGATGCAGGCTAACATTACTAAGCGAGATTTCTTCATCCGAGTGGGTAGGAAAGTTATATTTTCCATTTCATTCTCTCTCTCTCTCTCCTCGGCATCTTCCAGCAAAGATGGATTGGTCTTAGCAATGAGAATTTATTTCTACTTTTTTCAAAGGTCTATTCTGCTTTTATTGATCTGGTTGATAATTTATTGATAATCTCAGGGAGTTGTTTTTCATCAATCGGCTTTGCTGTTGTGAGATCAATCCAAAGACATGCAATTAGCGATTGTCAGTGTCAGACAAACACAGCACAGTTTGGTTAATTTCTCTGAAGTGGGAATTTACCACATTCAGTTTATATTTTTTATTATTAAATACCATTATGCTTAAAAAATATTGTTATGTCACATTCTGAAGATTAATTCCGATACTTAATGAGGTAAAATCGACTGACTTTACTCTGTCGATCGTCACAGACACTATCTGTTGCAGAAACGCATCAACTGGATTATCATTCACGTGACCCTCTACTTCCAGGCGAACACGACGTCTGCGCAGTCGAAGGTCCGGAGCGAGACTATGTGGTGGCGGAGCAGCACGTCCACCACATGTACGATTACAGCAGGTCACCGTACAACCACGACATCGCCCTGCTGAAACTCTCCAGCCCAGTGGAGCTGTCCAACCAGCGGCGTCCCATCTGCCTCGGCCCCAGAGACTTCACGGAGAACCTCATGAGGGAGTCCAGCAGCTCCCTGGTGAGCGGCTGGGGGCGGCTGCGCTTCCAGGGCCTTGAGGCCACCAAGCTCCAGAAACTCGAGGTCCCCTATGTGGATCGCACCCTGTGTAAGAAGAGCAGCCGGGACCACATCACGCGCTTCATGTTCTGCGCAGGCTTCCGTACTGCGATAAAGGACTCGTGTCAGGGGGACAGTGGGGGGCCACACGCCACCAATTACAAAGGCACTTGGTTCCTGACAGGCATCGTCAGCTGGGGGGAGGAGTGCGCCAAAGACGGGAAGTACGGCGTCTACACTCGCTTGTCACGGTACTACCCCTGGATCAGTCAGAGAACAGGCATCCGAGTGAACTGACCAGCGACGGGAGTCTGCATGTAGAACACTCACATTTTTTACAGTGGAGACAGTGAGGAAGGTTTTCTACTGAATCTACTGAATAAATAAATCCCTTTTTGTGATTGGACAATAAAACACAACTAAAAATTCTGAGTCTTTGCATGTTTCCTGAAATACTGTAAAAAAATACCTTTCATCACTTTCTCACATCTTTAAATTGTAGCTGCCGATAAGAAGAGAGATATTCGACGCACTCAGGAGAACGCACGTAAATGTCATTTAATCTCTAACAGAGAGAAGACATCACGCCACTCAGGCCTTGTGCTTATGTTTGGAAAACAATGCAGTACAACAGAAGCTTTCACATTGGCAAGAAATATATTTTCCTAAAAAGTGCAAAGTGATTCAAAGCAGTTTGTTTTGTGTTACAGCAGAAAAGACTGGACTGAAACCTGGAACCTTTTAACAAACGTTGTCTTCTATGGAAGCAACTTAATAAAAAATGATTCATAGGGTTTACTTATTCAGTCTGACACTCGTCACCAAGTGACTGTAATATTATAGATTATATATATTCCCAATATGGGTGTTTCATGCTGTGAAAGTGCATGTCTATTCAGTTTATAATTAAGTCTCACTTTTAATTGGATCAGATTTAAATCGAGATGAAGCACAATCTACCTTAAATCACTTGAAACCTGAGTGTCGAGATCTGATTGTTCAAAGTCACACAGGAAATTCTGTTTTTTAACATTTACAAATTCACAGTTAATTCATTCCTTGCGCTGAATGTGTCAATCTGTCGTTGATCGACGTCTGATGGTAAAGCAGAAGAGTTTTCAGAATCGCATTTCACTCATTGTGACTCCCAGCTGTGAAGAATTTAGAATCTAATTCAAATAGGTAGGTAGGTATTTGAACAGTGATTGAACGATCAATAAATCATCGCCACACAAAATAACAGCTTCCGATATAATAAAAAGAAAGTATCAACAGAAAAAAGAAAAGAGGAGATATGTGCAATGTATGCATCAAAGTGTCACATTGCCAGACAACCAGCTACGTGTCGCCGGTCTATTTATCCTGTTCACATAAATATGCACTTCCTGTCCAGGACAGGATCATCAGTACCCCCCCCCCCCGATTCATTCATTCATTCACTCATGCATCCCTGAGGAGCACCACCGTGTGGTTAAGCAAACTCGCTATTGCTGCTATGATTGGGCAGAGCTACTAATTCACTGAAACTACAATATCACAGCGAAAAGCTGCTGCCTGATCCCCCCCCCCCCCCCCAGAAAAAAGCCACAATGATTAACTGAGCTGTTTGGCACACGGGCAGTGATGATATGTTGGAAGTTAACGCAAATGATTTCTGTGATATTTCAAAAGAAAGTAGAATAAATGAATGAATCAGATATAAATATAATCCCAAATAATCTACTGAATTACACCGACAGAGACAGATAAAGAGAGATTAGGGCGTGGTTCCGTGGGGTCTCTTCTTTGTGCTTTACGTTGCTGCATCCTTCTGAGGGGAAATATCATCTCAGCAGTCAGTGTGTGTGTGTGTGTGTGTGTGTGGACAGCATTTATCCTCTGTTCTGATTGGCTCTTAGCAAGTTTCTCCCAAAATCCTGTGCAGGTCCTCAGCTAAGACCCGCCCTTCTTCACCACGACTTACGTTCCTCACCGTCCTGCAGTCACACACAGAAACGCAGCAGAGATGCATCAAACGTGCCGAACAGGGATTCACTGTGTTAGTTAAAGGAATGGCGTTTTTCTTACCACACTCCTGACAGCTCCTCATTCAACAGCTGGATGACATCACCGCAGTTAAAGATGATGTCATCGGCGCTGGCCATGCTGCTGTCCACCATGACCCTGTACCTGCCAGCCACCTGGAACAGCAGACAGGTGTGTATAAGAGGCCGTACAGTGTGCTATGATGGAGCCCGTCCCATCAGCCCACATTGTACAACTAAATGTGTGTGTGTGTGTGTGTGTGTTAGATTTTTTTGGAGGTGTTAAAATGTTGTCAAATACGGTTTCTTGTTTTTAACTTTCGGGGCTGATCAAGGCGTGGTCGGTGATGAAAGGCGACTCCCATCAATCGGCTGAGGACATAACTGCAGCCTCCCAATCTGAGCCCCCTGTTGTGCTCTGCCGCGACGGTGATGAAATGTTACCAGAGCAGCGGGCGAGTCCTCCTCATCTGAGTCGGATATGTTGGAGAGGTCTGTTGCGGCACCCCAGTCCTCCAGACCGTCGCAGATCGCCACGGAGTGGGCAGAGACCGGCCAGGCTGCTGGCAACAAGGCACAGAAAGCGGCTGAAACGCTCTGATACGTGATGATCTATGTGAATACGCCGTAAACAATGACACATCAAAGGGCTTCAGTCTCCTCCTGTTGTTTAGCGTTCGTTTTTATCTGTTATTATTTTTTGTCTTTTATGTTATATACTCTATCGTTTTGTGTGGCTTGTGCTTGGCTCATTGTTTGTTTTACATTTCCACAAACTGCAAGTTAAATTCATACTGCGGAAGAATTCAAAGATTGAAGTCGAGATTGAAAATTGTCAAACAAAGATAAAACCGAAGCAAAAAAGGTGAACAAATGAATAAAAACACAGATCCGTGAAGTGAATACAGTATCTGTGGATGGCGGTAACTTACTGCGCTGAGGCGAGCAAACAACAGGCTCCGAGTGGGCGGGGCTAGTGTGTGTGGACTCCTCCCCTCTCAGCCCGTGGGAGTGGCTCGTTGCCATGGAGCTGTGAGGAACAGGGAGACACGCTGAGCAGCCTCCCACCGTTGCTCCGCCCCACGGCGCACACATGTCTGATGCACTGAACCGCATCGCCAAGGGAACAAGACACGACCACAACAGACAAAACAAACAACAACAACAACAACAACAACGATGTCACCACACGAGTTCATCTACATCAAGCATTCCTTTAAGTTCTCGATCAGAGGTCGCTGCCAAATGTGGAATCATTTTACCACAACTAGTGACAAGCATTTGCAAAAAATAAACGGCGACATGTTTACGCCGCTTTAGGAAGCAGAGGAGTTCCGTTTGTCCCAACAGTCCCACATGGAAAAAGAACGTTCAATCTAAATACTGAAGGTTTGAGCTTTGGGTTTTGCTTTGCTTTGTTTTTATCAACATATGCTTTGTCGGCTAAATGCAGTAAACATATTTAATGCTGAAATCATTCAGGATTTATCCTCCATCTGCCAATGAGGATCATCAACAGCAGATGATCTCCAACCAGGATTATTAAATGCCAGGAAGTAAAACAGTCACAGAGTAAAACCGCAAGAGATCAAAAGAAAGAATACGTTTTTTTTCCTGACAGTCGCACTTTAAATCTGTGGAAACCGCATTTGTTAAACGACTGTTTAATTTGTCAGAGGCGGATGAGCAGCTGGACACGACTGTGATTGTCTCGTCTGCAGGTAGATGGACGTTGGATGGACGTTGCGTTAACCAAGAAGGTCTCACTGAGATAAAAGGCCTCCCCCTTTCACTGCCATGGCTGAACCTGGTCATTGGTCAGATTTATAACATGCCGTCATGCGATCAGTAAAAAAATAAACAGCTTTAAACGAAGAAACATGCAATTCACTAACCCTATTTGAACATTTGCTTGACCCCGGGATCAATAATTCTCTTTCAACCACGTGATCAGAAAGAAGTTGCACACTGAGGAAGAGCGAGCTACACGCTGAATGTAATGCTCGCTCTCTCCCTCTCTCCCCTTCAGCAGCAGGGGCGGAGCTAATG
Organism: Brachionichthys hirsutus; assembly: GCF_040956055.1. NCBI lineage: Eukaryota > Metazoa > Chordata > Actinopteri > Lophiiformes > Brachionichthyidae > Brachionichthys > Brachionichthys hirsutus. Next base: position 4,752,351 of record NC_090906.1, on the reverse strand, counting down.
CTGCTGCTGGATTTGACGTAGCCATGGATACAAGTTCTCAAGGGCAACAGCAAATATAGCATGTGAAGACATCAAATGAGCATAACTACTATTTTAAGTGATTGGTAATCATTTTAAGTCGGTGTCTGATAAGAGACTGGGTGAAAGGTCATCATCATCATCACACACCGATGCGGCGGACACAGGGAGGTCATGCAGAGACCGTTACCTGTCAGAGAGGGCGCTGTCTGAAAGAGGAAGAGACGGATCCTCAACTGAGAAAAGAAGAAGAGACAGACGACACACAAACAGCCGTGAACTCCAGCACACAGCAAACTGGAATCTGCACCACACACACACAGCGACAGACGGAGAGCTCCGCCCTCTTTTTCACGCTAAGCGAATCAGACCGGAGCGAACCCTGGAGCAGTGAGAACATTAACGGCAGGAACCTTGGCTCGGCTTCAGCCGCTCGGTGAGGATTTTGCGAATCTCCATCAGCCAAGCAACTTTGACCTCCAGTGTGGGAGCCTGGACGGGACGCACAGAGGACAGACGGGAGCGGACCGTAAGAGACGCGTGTGAGAGAACGACGGCAAGCAAAGAGCAAACCGAACGCAGACAATACCTGAACGATGTACACGACCTCTCTGCTGCTGTACCAGAGTTCAAACTTCCTCGTGTCGCCTTTTACGTTTTCCGTGACTCCAACGGCACTCATCTACAGAAAGAGAGGCAGCCGTCAGATTTCATTCTGCTGTCTCTACCCCCTCAGTTCCATTATGGATCCCTACCGAGGACTAATAAGTCGAATCTTTAAGTCATTAAAGGTCAAAGGGTACAGACGATAAGTCTCAATAAGGCATGTTGTTACTCGGAGGCAGGACTTGAAGCTGTAGAACGGCGTCCGGTCGCTGCTGTCCTCGTCCCTGCGCTTGCAGAAGAGCAGGGCGTGGTCGTAGAGGAAGAGGTGCCTCTGCATGGGCTTGAACCTCGCCAGCTCCTTCATCCGCACCGCCGCCCTCTTATGGCTGATCCAGACGCTGAAGCCTCCCTGGATCACCACCCGGCCCAGCTGGCTGAGGTCGCCCTGGGACACAGACGTGGGGACGCAGGTCATCTCGGCTCGGAGCGCACAAAAAACGATTTAACATCCTTCATCCAGAAGCTGGAGTTGGGCTATTCAGGACTTTATCTGAAGCACGCTTTTTCTATTTTGTGATTTCTATAAACCAGTTCGACAAATCACGTCAAGAAAAAATAGCGTTGAACTTAATTGAATTGGTGTGTGTGTGAGAAGTGCGATGAACTGGCGGCTTGTCCAGGGAGTGCCCCGCCTCTCGCCGCTGGGATAGGCTCCAGCATGACCAAGAAAAGGATGAATGAATATTCTAGCACGTGTTCCATTTTAGGTTTGTCCTTTAAGTAAAACCTTTTTTTTTTTTTTTACATAAAACATAAAACTGAATTTTAATGTTAGCTGACTATAAAAAAACAACAACAAACTATAAAAGCACTCTGAGAGCACAGACCTCCGCCAAGCAGCTCATTCCCCTCCTAATTGGATTTACACCGTCCACATGGTGATCTGGATCATCACAAAAAAAGTTTCTAAATTGTTCTTGGTATCTTTATACACCAACCATGAGAAGTCAAAGTGAATCAGAGTATTCTTAACAGATCTTTTAATCCGTAAATCCGGTTTTTAATGTAAAACATTCATATTTCTTTCTAATGTCATTCTGGGTCCGATCCAGATGAAATTCGGTGGCGAGTCAGAGGCCCCCACCCTGCATGACTGTGTTAAATTCTGTAAACATCAGTCAATAATCAACCGAGATACTGAGGAACACATTTTTTAAATCCATTGACTGCGATGTTACCGAAAATGATCCGTAATCCAGGCTCTCTCTTCTGGATCATCACCAAACTGTAATAGTCTGTTCCGGGTAACATTCCCAGCAAGATCGAGATCTGTCCAGAACATTTTTGAGTTGTTTTGCTTATTGCCCGGACGGACAAACAAAGGCCGGTGATAACATGACCTCGCCGGAGGTAAACGTCAATATGCAAATGAGGGGGGGGGGGGGGGGGGAGGATTATCTTCTCCAGAGCGGGGCAGACGAAGAGACGACCATTTCCTATGAGCCCATAACAACCTGGCCTCCAGTATAAACGCTGGCCGCCCTGCTGGTACCTGATATCCAGTGATGGCCGTCTGATGCATGGAGTCGTTGACAGACTTCAGCAGCTCCAGCATGGAGCCCAGAGCCTCTCGGAGCTCACAGCGGTAGCGCTGCTCCGTGCAGTGCTTTAACAGCTCCTGAGCAAGAACACACACACACACACACACACATTAGAACGTGTGTAGCAAGTAGCTAACAACTGATTTAGCTCTGGCTCTGACGAGCAGAACCTTGAGCAGCAGCTGGTACTTGGTGAGGCGTTGGACCGGCTTGAGAAGGTAAGAATCCAGACCCAGCTTGTGCTCCAGCTTTTTCTGCCGCTCCTGGAGAGAAGAGGAGAGATCAAACCGCACCGATGCAGACGCCCGTCCGTGTGGTGGACGTCAGAGAGGACGAGTACCTGGAAGAAGGGACAGTCGGAGCACGCTCTCCAGAGCAGCTCAGAACGGGGCTTGTTTTGGCAGTAACGCTCATACACCTGGAACTTCTCTTTCTGCTCACACACACACACACACACACACACATTTAGTTGTACAATGTCATATCATTTAAATTCTCATTTTTCTCCTCGTGTTTCCTCACTCGTTGCAGGAAGCAAGCCCCCACCCCCTCTGGTGTCTCCAGGCAACGCTGCAGATCTTGGAGGAAGATCCTGAATGGAAAGTCCAAGAGGAAAATTACAGGAAGTTGGAAGGTGGATTGGAGAGCAAAAAAAGTGTGTGTGTGTGTGTGTGTGGGTGTGGGTGTGTGTGTGCGTGTGTCTTGCCTGCTATGGAACTGGTAAATCTCTGGCATGTTACCAAACAGAACGTCCTTCTGGCTACGTAGAGCCGAAGGAAGAAGGTCAGATACAGACGGGTCTTCCATCTCTGCCCTGTAACCCTGAGGAGGGGAGAGGAGAGGAGAGGAGAGGATTCAAATAAAAACAAAGATCAATTAAAACAGTAACTCCTTGGAAGGGTGAATAAAGCCTGTGCCATAAAATAAAAAAATCACCTCAGATCGACTCACCAGAAGGACGGAGAGCAGCTCGTCCACATAGATCCTCTCTGTAGCGATCAGTTCCTTTATTATATGCCTGGAATGACAGAGAGGCAAGCAGTAAATATGTAAAGAGAAGAGGTCACGGGGTCACGGGTCAAGCCTGGTGGAGGACGGCTCACCGTGTGACCTGCTCTGGATTGTCCTCCGCCTCCGAGTCAGCGTCCGGGGTGGGGCCGTACAAGCAGCTGCGGTTGCCTTGGAAATCATGCATGACCTCAATCTGAGCAAACACGCATGAGACACGCACGTCAGCTGGAGCTTTGTGCACACGCGGGAGTAGGTCCTGTCCATATGTAATGATCTGATACTCTATCGATCCTGTCGGATGATTCTAAAATCAGTGGCAGTATTCCTGCTATTTAATCCGAAATGAGTGCGGCTTCCTCCCGTTACTCAATTCAGCCATTTGTGTTTCACACAGCTGTTTATATACAATGATTAAAAGGTTTTCACAGAAATGCTCAGTTCATTTGGAGGCAGTCCCGTCCACAGACGGATCAGTAAAACGTCGCACCTTGGGCTGACTGTTGTTCCTCCTCGCTGCTCTCTTGCCAGGAAGGAGGTCAAAGGAGAACTTGGAGTTCAGGACGTTAAAATCTACGCCTGCAGAGAGAGAACCGCACCAAATCACATCAAATATTGAACAGGATCAATGAAAAAAAAATCATTTGATTTTGATTTTTAATGCAATAAGAAAATATTAAAAAAAAGACGATCAATGTGAATAGGTGGGCAGAGTGGGTCGTACCATGTTTCGGGGAGAAGAGGGGTGACTTGCAGCGCTGGGAGGTCTGCTCGGGTTCGGGTCTGGGGGCCACAAGCTGAACTGGTCTGATCTGTATGTCTGCCAACTTCCTCAGACACTGCTCTCTGTTTCTGATCATGGACTGCACTGCGTTCAGCTTCTCCGTCACCGCTGAGGCTCGTGACTAGCGGGAAAGAAGACAGATTCTCATTTGAGGTATTTTGTGCGTCATTTTGTGTGTTTTTCCCGCTAGTTTGTTGTTGTTTGTTTGTTTGTTTGTTTTACCTGCAGCTGCGGTGTGAGCGTGGCTTCAAACTCCAGGCTGAGGGTGTCCTGGCTGCTCTTTGGCGCCCTCTCCTGGTGAGAGCTGAGACACTGCAGCGCCTCCTGCGCTCCCTCTTTCGTTTGGAACCGATCCACCATTTGACTGGCCAGAAGATAGGCGCCTTCATCACACCACCGAAGGGCCTATGAGCAACATACAAACACGAGAAAAACTTTATTTGGAGGACGTTTATTAATTGTCTTTTTAAAATTTCTACCCCTTTTTAAGACACTTAATTGTACATTTGTTTTTCATGTTTTTTTCCCTCCAATAACTTTTGCACGTTTTTGTGTGTCAGAATTTGTACCGCCTCGAGGCGGAGCAGCAGGTCTCGAGCCCGAGTGAGCGACGCACGCTTGGCCCGCGTGGCGGCGGTGATGATGTCACAGCGATGTCGCAGCTCGTTGCAGCGCTGGACGATGAGCGCCAGGGCGTAGTGGTGGTTGGCAGCCAGCTGGTGTCCGTGCAGGATCACCAGCTGAGCGCGCGCCATCTCCTCCTGATGCACAGAAACGCAGACGTTACCTGGCGTCGCAGATTAAACGCCCCGGCACGCGAGGTCCCGGCGTGCACGCCGCGTTACCTGAGCGCGGGCGTCCAGCATCTCCAGGTCCCTCAGCAGCTGTTCAGTCTGAACCCCCGTGGCTCCCACGGAGGCGATGTCCCTCTCCTGGTCGGCGGTCCTCTTCAGCGTGTCGTCCATCTACCCACCGACAGAGAGATCATCGTCACAGCTGCGTAGCTGAAGACCCCCCCCCCCCCCCGTGCACAGAGCAGGTCTCGCACCTGCTTGAAACTCCGTTCATAGTGCAGCAGCTGGAGGTACTGCTGCAGCTTCAGGTGGTGTTTCTCAAAGAAGCCGTCAAACGCTTCTTCCATGTCTCTGAGCTGGGCCAGGAGCCTTGAGAGACACACAGGAGGACAGCGTGTTGACAAAGAGTGAGACGCTGGCGCCAAACTCAAGAGCCCGTCCACCGTCTCGCATTCGAAATGAGTCCAGTTCATTTCCCTACAGAACGAACGGCGCACCTCTGAACGGTGTCCATGTCCTCTCTCGCGTCCCTCTCCTCTTCCACGTCTCTCTCAGAGGCCTTGAACGTCTCCAGATTGGACAGCAGCAGGCGTCCCTCCTTCAGCACATTCCGGACTTCATCCTGCAGCACAGAAGACCATGTCGGTGCAGGGAAACCACCACGACGAAAGCTGTGCCAGGACGGCGATACCTTCATCTGCTGGTATCGGCGCGTGTGTGCGTGCAGCAGGAAGTCGACGGCGTCCGCGTCCTCTGGGAGTTCCGTCTCAGACAGCTCTGACCCGAAGCTCTGCAGCACCTGGGCAACGTCCTTCACCGTCACCGCAAACGTCTCAATGGCCTTCAGGGACACACGGACAGGAAGACAAACTCATCAGAGACACGCCCCGGTTCTTTGTGGAAGACACAAGCGTGTCTCTGCAGATGTGCGGGACAAACCGTGCGGAGGACAAGCCAGTCGCTTTGGCAACGCTCCACGTTTGCCCTGAAGTCTGACGCCAGGTGATTTTCGTCGATGTAGCGCAGCAGGTCGCCGACCGAGCGCAGCATCACCACCTACACAAACACGGAGCCACAAGCCTGACCAATGAGAAGAAAGGAGGAGGGGCCATTTGACTGCTTTAGTTTGGACCCCTCCTTACCGGCATCTTCAACAGGAAGTCGTCCTGGCTGAAGCGGAAGCCCAGGTCAGTGCTGGACGACGGACTCGGAGCGTTGCTTAGCAAACCGGAGGGGCGGAGCAGCAACACCAGGTGGAGGTTTCCTGGGAATGAAGTCTGACAGAAGGACACAATGCATTATGGGTATCTCCACCTCCACGTGAGGCTCGAGATACATTTCCCCCCCCAGTGTCTGGACTCCATGCTCTTTGATCAGAATCTCCGTCACTGAAATAGTTGCTTCACTTGCGTCTCCTGATCAAGTAATCAATCAGTCGATCAACTAAAGCCATGCAGATCACTGAGAAAGCAATTCAGCCCCGACTGGAGATTTAGGCCGGCTGATATTTGTGATTTGTCCTCACGTCCACCGGATGAGACTAACGGAGGACGGAAAGACATCGCGCAGCCAGACGAACAACTAAACACTGGATCATCAGGTACGACTCTCGGCTCCTCCTCCTCCTGCTCCTCTTGCTCCTCCTCCTCCTCCTCCTCCTGCTCCTCCTGCTCCTCCTCCTCCTCCTCCTCCTCCTCCTCCACAGTCGGCTGACTGGTGTTACGGTCCTTTAGACGCTTGTTTCCACTCTGCATCTGATCTTCTCTCTGACTGCTGGATTAGGGTTAAATCCCAAATCTTTAACTATTCTGTTTATTAATTTGTCTCTTTGCTGCTTTTTTCTCTCTCCTTGTCTCTCCTTGACTCAAACAGCCTCAACTTGTGCCGTGGACATGGTTCCCTCACAGCAAAAAGGTGCTGGTTCAAATCCCGACCCGTGGCCCCCTGCAGCGTCTCTCTCTCTGTGTCAGGCCTGTGATGTTTATTCCCCTTTCCTTGCCGTGCTGGGATATAAATTGGGAACATCACGTGACCTGGTTAACCTGGACTCCCCCATGACGCATCCTTCTGTCGGAGGACACACCTTGAGACCCTGAACGCAGCAGCGCTCCGAGATCTGTTCAACGAAACTGCAGAAGTTGAAGCTTCTCCAGACTGCAGTGCCAAACCCGACCTGTCCCTCTCTGTGTACCCGCATGCTGCAGACCAGACAAACACGCACGCGCACTGACCTCAGCCGCGCTTGTGCGCACGCCCCGCACACACACATCGTCATGTGTCTGTCCTGACCGGGACAACGCGCTGCAAACATTGAACTGATCTTAATCTGACGAGAAACCGAACATCGTCTGAAATGTCCCACGCAGTCTGGCGGGACGGCGCGTCCCCGACATGCGTGTCGCAGTCCCGCGCTGTCCCGCGGAGCGCTCGGTCTCTGCTTGTGTCTTTGCTGCAGGATCCTCCCCCCCCCCCCCCACACCCCCACGGTGAACTCACCGCGGCCCGGCGCAGGCGGGGGAACCCCCGCAGTGGGTTGGAGTCCGCCATGGCCGCTGCCTCCTCCCTGGACGACACGCTGGACTGGGGAGAGAGAGCAGCCGCAGCGACGCGCCGCAACCTGCACTGCAGCGTGCGGGACGAGCGGCGCGTCGGGGAGGTGCGCGCCTCAGCAGACGCGCCTCTGGACCAGGATGACGGGGCGCGTTTCTCTTTCACCCACCTGAGTCTGACGTCAAAGCCCGGATGAGCTGTCGCTCTCCGTGCACAAAATACACATCTATTTGAATTATTTGTGAAAATTAACACGGAACAAATTCGAGTAGTAAAGCCTGCGTGGAGTTTATAATGAATGTTTATTTTTATATTTTACTTTTTTTTTGTAATGTTTATTTAGTTTTAAAAAAATCTTGCGTTCTTGATCGACAGAGAAGCGCTCACGTGAAACAATTACACAAAGTAAAGGGCGAGATAGAACACGTGGTCATGCCCGCTTTACCCACTAGGTGGCGCCAAAGAACCACCTAGTGGGTAAAGAGTCGCCATTGGTTGTTGAACCCAAACCGCGCAAGTGTTATTAAATAATAAAATAATAATAATAATACCGCAGCTGAAGATGATGATTATTACTATTATTGAATATAAAATATGAATACAAATACTTTGAGCCATGTTCTCGGTGTACAAATGAACAGCTTTGCTTTAATTCTGAAGTTTCCTATCACGCCTACCATTCTCCTCGTCCTATAGCGAGGAGAACAAGATGAGGAAGGAGATGAGGAGATCCACTGACATAAAATAAATAAATAAAGTACTTCGCTATCCTGCTCTCAGCTCTCTGCTCCGTGTTGAGGCTACAATAACGCATGCGAGTGTTGGCCGTTGGGTCGTGTGCAGCAGGAAGATCCTCCTCAGAGGGAATCAGGCTGTCAGGTTGGATTTGGGTTGGCCCCATCAAGGTGCAGCCAGCCGGAGAGGGCACGCGTTTCTGAGAAGCTGATTGCACGGCAGACGACGCAGCGATAAATTTAGAGGCAATTTGACCTCTTCTAATAAAAACCTGAGCTTACTCTAGGCGGTGTTTTCATTTGAACCCACTCCTGCAGATTAGATTAGCTAAAGCGCAGACTGCGAATGAAAGAAAGTTTTACGCAATCCATGGAGATGTTGTTTGTCTTCTTCGCTAAATAATCCCTCAAATCTTTAAATTCCCATCGCACCAAATAACACAGATAAATCCGATAAGGCTTAATGTCACCTGCACAGCCTCGATATTGTGGATTGAGTGAGCTAATAATACCTGGGCTACGTTGGCCACAGTAACCCTTGCCTTGTGGGGCGTCCTGGTGGCCCGGAGGTCACTGCCGGGTAGAGTCCAATTTGGATCCTTGGTATCTTTAGATTTTATCCTGGTGTATGTATGAAGGAAAAGGTCCAAACCTCTGGGAATGATGGTGGAAATGAGGTGTGTGCAGATCCAAATACAACTCAAGTACTGAAGAGCACAATACTGAGATACTTAACTTTACTTCTGTGCTTTCTAGTCTTTTAAAGACAAACTGGGCAGGTTTGTTCGAGTACTTTTATTTCAGAACCTTCGTTGATAGTTATTCTGCGGAATCGGATTAATTTAGCAAAATGCAGTCAAATTCTGCAAAATGATGTGAACGTGAATGAACTGATCTTTGGGTTGAAAGTCCAGTTAGGCAGCAGTATGGTGTAGAAAGCTGATATACATATTTATTTATATCACGTTCTTTATGTTCATTCCTTTCAGGACTTTACAAGAGAAGTCAGACACGATGGAATATTATCAATATCTCCATTATAATATTTTACAAATAATATGTTGGTTTACATTATTTGATTCTTAATTCCATTTTCTTGCAACTAGAAACTGGATGGATGGATCCATATTTCATCATTTCTTTTTCTTCGTTTGTTCCCTCTTGAGATGAATATAATAGTTTTCTGAATGCTAGAATAAAGAAAATATTATTTAGATGTTTGTTCTCAAGTGTAATATCGAGTATTATGAATTTTTTTCTTTGCAAAGCAGAAAGAGTCATGAAGGCTACAACAACATCTCTAAATGCTATTCCCTTGCCTTGCTCGCCTGGTTTACGTACAGCAGGTGTCGAGGAAACCGATCCGGTCACTACTACCATAATAGAGGCATGTGGTGCATCTGTGATTTAACTGCCTGGTATTATTAAACCCTTGTAGACCCCCCCCCCAAAAAAATAAAAAAATAAACAAAGCTACCTGTTGGTTGCCTGTCTGGATTACGGAGCAGGCAGTGACAATAATAGTGAACCAGCTGAGCCTGAATGATGCCCAGAACGGGGCTGCGACTATAAAAGGGGAGCTCAGCCGTTGCAGGAAGCTGCCTGCAGTTACCCAGACGACAGAGAAAAGGTAAGACGTCTTCCTGTCACGGAGGAATGGACGGATGAATGGATGGATGAATGGGTGGAGGATTTGATTCAGGATATTCAGGATATTGCTTTTCGGACGTGATGCACTAATTAGAGGAAAGAATATGTGCTCACACTTTAAATGCTTTCATGTTCTTGTGCTGTAAAAATCTGTCTTTCGGGTCCGTGTTAACAACAATGTGGGACCCCCTGAACGTCGTTCCGAGCTACAAGCATTAAGCTGTCAGTAAATGATGAACGGATCAGTTCTGTTTTCCTGTGGAAGCAGAGAAATGTCTGGATAAAATGTCACACCACTTTAACGTTTGATCAACGTTTCTGCATCCGAAAATCAACTTTTTGAGGAGAATGCATGAAGATAGTATTAAAATATTCTAAATGATAGATTGTTTTGCTCTGGAAATGTCTTTTAAGAGGCCGAGCGGCACTGTTGGGACTCAGTGTCCCAGTAGGTCCAAGAAAACTGCAGCAGATTCCTGAATGGGTTTAATCCATTTAAACAGGATTAACTTTCGATAACTTTACAAACAAAAGCTCGCTGCCGATCCGACAGCCGGTGGACTGTCGGTGTCTTAATCGCAAACATCTGACTTATGACCTCTGACCTAAGGTCGCTTCTTCTGTCATGTCTCCCTACAGAACTCTCCTCGAAGTCCTCGTCTTCCTCCAGAGATGGAAAAGTAAGTGCTGTTGTTGTTGTTGTTTTTCTTTGTGCGCTCTCTTACCTGCTTCAAAGGGAAATAATTCCACTTTTAAAAGTGTCCTTCTCTGGGTGAAGTGCTGTTATCATAAAGAACATTAAAAACCTTCATAAAACATTCATGCTGATTTGACCTCTGACCTCTCTTGAAAAAAAAAAGATAAAACACTGACATTAAACCGTGTAACAGCTTTAACTCTGCTCTTTGACTCAGGTCAACCAAAGTCTTAATCTAAGGCTCTCGCACCTTAGCCGGCCTGTCGGTCTGGGTGCAGCGAGGCCAAGCTGCTCCACTCTGAGCTGTTCTAACTGGATGAAGGGGAATAAGGGATTGCAGTAATCCAGATAGTCTCGCTGCCAGTTTTTATTTACACCCACAGACCTCTTTCTTGGTTTGTCTAGTCCTCCATAGTGAATATGGAAACTATTTCTGCTTGTTCAGGGGAGTGATTCTGTCACGTGATCGGTTGTCTTAAATGAAGAAATAAGGGTTGATAAATGGTTTTAAATGGCCGCATCTTCTTTTTTGCCAGAGTTTTCAAGAAGACCAGTAAAAATGGAGGCGTGAGTCCACATTTGTTCCCTTATTTGGCGTTCTCCAATCACAGACAGCGTCTGAGCGGTTTTGTCTTCCATCTGTCTGATAGCTGACCCTCTACCTGGGGAAGAGAGACTACCTGGACCATGTGTCCGATGTGGAGCGAGTCGGTACGTTCCCTCTCCAGTCGCTGTGTGTTGGTGTGTGTGTGTGTGTGTGTGTGTGTGTGGCCACGCGGTGAGGACGATGATTTTAATAAAGGGCTGCACCTTTTCAGATGGCATTGTGAAGCTGGACACGTCGGATTTTGGAGACCGGAAAGGTAACTTCATAACTATGTAGTACATGATTCTGAGCGTCCAGTCGTGTGAAAGAGCTCAATGCAATAAGGACTCTGCAGTGTTCGTACAGCTGGCGTGCGCCTTCCGTTACGGCAGCGACGACCTGGACGTGATGGGTCTGTGCTTCAGGAAGGACATCTGGATCCACCACGTCCAGATTTACCCCGAGAACCACAAGCCCACCCTGAGCGACATGCACGACATGCTGATGAAGAAGGCTGGAGACGGCTCTTATCCGTTCTCTTTTGAGGTAAGACAACATTTTCAGACGCACGTTTATGCTTGTAGATGAGACCATCGTCTCATCCACAGCCGCTTTTCTGCTTTAAGGGCTACTGGCGTTGCTGGTGCCTATCCCCGCTTGCTATGGTAGAGAGGCGGGGCACACACCCCGGATGTGTCGCCAGCACATCGCTGGGCCACACTGAGAGAGACAACCATTCACACGCACAAATTCACACACTACGGACAATTTAGAGTAATCAATTGTAACCTAATTTGCATGTTTTTGGAGGTGGGAGGAAACGGGAGAACCCGGAGAGAACCCACGCAGACAGGGGGAGAACACGCAGTCTCCTCACAGATAGGATGCGAACCCAGTACCTTCTTGCTGTGAGGCGACAGCGCGAGCCACTCCTTTTAATGTTTACTGTTAAATAAGTAACCGCTGTTAACATTGACCTGGTGTTCATTTGCTCGATGCCCTGAGAGGGTGCCGATTGATTACGTATATATATTATTAACCTGCCGTCCTGAAACCTCAGATCGATTGTAAACATGATTTAGCTGCCTTAACTTATTTCAGTTTAGAGGTTGAATACAAGATTAGAAAAAGGGTTTTAAATTCATGACTAAAGTGGAAATATATTTTTCTTTGGCTCTTCAGATTCCCAACAACCTGCCATGCTCAGTGTGTCTGCAGCCCGGACCGGACGACAAGGGGAAGGTAAACGTCCTTCGTCCTGGGCGCCAGTGATCGCTGCTCCTCTTCACTCTTACAGCTGCATTGTTATATCTTCAGGCTTGCGGCGTCGACTATGAGGTCAAAACCTACCTCGCCAAGGAAAGGAGCGACCCCGACGAGAAGATATCGAAGAAGTAAAACCGCTTGCCTCACTGTTTCAGCTTCGCCCGCCCAAACTCCGTCTGCCTCTTCTTCATTCGTCTCTTCTTCCCTGCCCCTTTTATAACAGGGACACTGCTCGCCTTATCGTTCGTAAAATCCAGTACGCTCCCTCTCAGGTGGGCGCCGGACCCAAGGTCGACCTCTGCAAAAGCTTCATGATGTCCGACAAGCCGGTTCACGTGGAGGCTTCGCTGGAAAAAGATGTACAGTAGAAGGACGTTTTTAAAAGTCTCAGAATGCATTCCCTCACCGTTCCAGATGCTTTTTTTGCGTCTGTCTCCTGAATCCAGATTAAACCGCCATTAACTGCTTTGCTTTCTGGATTTGACCACAGCTCTACTTCCACGGCGAAGCAATTCCAGTTAAAATCAAAATCAGGAATGAGAGCAACAAAACAGTAAAGAAATTTAAATTCAGCGGTGGGTTCCTCTAAAGGCCTTCAAGCACAATACATTTCACTGAAATCAATACAGCTATTTTATTTCACCCTCCTTTTGCCCCCCCCCCCCTCTATTTCCCCCGTCCCAGTGGACCAAACCACCGACATCGTCCTCTACTCAGCAGACAAATACGCCAAGTCTGTTTTTTTGAAGGAGTTTGAGTAGGTGGCTTTTCAGCTGAGAGTCCAGAGCTTTGCCAAATATCAAATATCAAAAGATGATGCAGGTCTTTGTTTGCCTTTCACTTTACCCCAGGGAGACGGTGGAACCCAGCGGAACCTACGAGAACACGCTGTCCATCACGCCTCTGCTGGCTGACAACAAGGAGAAACGTGGGCTGGCCCTGGACGGACACCTGAAGGACGAGGACACCAACTTGGCCTCCACCACTATGTACGTTTTAACAACGTTTAAATGATCAAGATGAATTTCTCTGTAAACTGTAGCGTTTGATGTTCATTTTAAAGGGAGATGAAGTTAGTTTTCTTTGCTCCACAGCCTGCGGCCGGGTTTAGAAAAGGACGTGATGGGCATCCTAGTTTCCTACAAGATTACGATTAACCTCATGGTGGCCGGTGGCGGGTAGGTACCCGCTGCTGTTTACTCGGGCACAAGGAAAATGAATGAATGGGTAACAGCAAGCTATTGTCCTCCTGCAGCCTGCTGGGCAGCCTCACATCTAGGTGAGTGAGGCTCTGTATAATCACGTCCGCTAACGGTGAGAGCCAATCGCCTGAGCCGCTCGTTCTGACTGGCTGTTTCTTTGCAGTGATGTCACAGTGGAAATACCATTGATGCTCATGCACCCCAAACCTGAAGGTATTTTATTACTGTTTTTTTCATAAAAAACACAAGAATTTGGTTCATTTATCCGTAAACTATCTTACATGAACATGTCAAAAATTGTAATGGCTTTTTAAGTTATTTTATTTCCTCATTTTTCTTCACATGTTCCTAACTACAAAACTGAACAGCATAAAGACGACACGTTAACGTAAGTAAATACATATATTTAAATGCCCGTGATATACAGAATAATGTTGAAACCGTTTCAGGTGATGATTGCGTAATGTTGTTCACATGCATGCATGTGTGTGTGTGTGTGTGTGTGTGTGTGTGTGTGTGTGTGTGTGTGTGGAAACATCTGTACCTGTTTACGTCTATCCAGGGGGGGGTGATACCTTGGAGATGGAGAATAAAGCCACAGATAAAATGATAAAATGACAACAAGTGGCACAAGAAGATGTGGCCGGTGTCATGAAACCGAATAACAACTGAGCACCTGAAGAAAATAGAGCCCCTCCCCACTCTCTCTCAGTTATTGTTGAGCTTGTATTTGTTGGTTAAATAATATAATTTAGGTGTTAGGACAGGGGGTTGGGGTTGGGGGTGTCTTTGGATTGCAGGTAGTAGTCAGTATTTACATATACAAAATAACAAAATTATTACGTTGAATGTTTTTTTTTTCTGTTCACTGTGTTAGATTGGTGACGTCATCCAGATGGATTCAGTATAATTGCTATTATTCAATAAAATAATATCAAACTGGAAAGTACATGTGATGTGAAACTGTAGCACAATAAATACCCCACACACCTGAGCCTGTTCCAGCCTACATCACCACTCTAGCTGGGAAGGCGCGGCAAGAAGATGGCTGTAGTACAAACTAGCTAAAAGCTACAACTTCAGAACGTCCTATTGTGTGTTTGGGCGCCAAAAATAGGAGGAACAACATTCGTAGTTGTAAATTAAAGTTTTATAGGATGACAGCGGACACACCATCCCAGAGAAAGCGAAGACTTTTCTGGTTAATTCAATTCAATTCAGTTTTATTTATATAGCGCCAGATCACAACAGAAATTCATCTCAAGGCACTTTACAGGATTAGCAGGGAAAGACCTGCAGGGAAACGCAGAACCCAACTTGACCCACAAGAGCAAGCACTTTGGCAACGGAGGCAAGGAAAAACTTCCCTTCAACAGGCAGAAACCTTGGACAGAACCTAGTCTCATGGTGGACGGCCATCTGTCTGACCGGCTAGGAGGTTGAGAGAGAGAGAGAGAGAGAGAATGGCAGGTCGGAGGAGAGTTAAAAACAAGATGCATAGGGAAGCGATCGCGACACAGAGCAGGACAGCTACAGTGAGTAGCACATGCAAACCTCTTTACTGAAAGTTTTTCTCATTTGAAATTACACCCGTCTTGTGTTTTCCCAGCATTTGAAGAGGTCCCAGACGTTCCAGATGAGGAGCCAGCTGAGAAGGTGCCTGTGCTGTTGCTACATGACCAAGAGGAAGAGGAGACTGAGCCCGAGCACACGGTCAATCAGAAATCATGGCAGGGACATGAGGAATTGAACAGTGAATATTGTAATCTTAGAGCCGACTATGATAGACTCAAAGAAAGAAAACACAAAATTGAAAGAAGAGCAAGCTCACTTCACATCCGCCACGGTTAAAAGCAAAGCTGCTCGTCTGCTCTTTCTGACCGGGCTCACCTCAACAATCTTCAGTTGGATGATGACCAAATACCAAATCTCAGACTGGAGGATCATTGACTGCTGGTACTGATGCAACTTGGACTTGGTCTTAGTCACAGAGATCTTGCCTACAGGTTTAATATTTAGGAAATCAAACTACCGGTATCTAAAATGTTACGGTCTTGGCTTCCTGTTATGGCAGCTGTGCTGAAACCTCTCATTAAATGGCCCAGTAGGGGGCGCTGTCCTCAAAAGTATGCCAAAACTGTTCAGGAGGAATTTCAGAAGATGCAAATGCATCATAGACTGTACAGAGCTCAGACCTGGTCAAGCTATAAACATCACAACACAAAGAAGTACAAAGAACAATACAACTGCCCCTGCAGGTGTAGGAATAACACCTGCAGGGGCAGTTTCCTTTCTGTCCTCCGGTTGGGGAGGCAGAGTATCAGACAAAAGGTAACTCTTGAATCAGGGATAATTTGGAGCCAGGAGATGTAATGTTCGCTGACCGAGGATTCCTAATCGGGGAAGAGCTTTCTGCATATGGTGCCACTTTGCGTATTCCAAGCTTCACTAAAGGGAAGAACCAGTTGCCCCTCGAGTGAGACGCGTTCTTCAGGGAAACGTTCTCACGTCTGCGTTCACATGGAAAGAGCTTCAAAGTGTTGCGCTCCCAGGTCGACCTGCGTGATGCTAAGGTGACTGTTTGTTACTGGTTATCAATATTTGTAAATCTGTGAAAGGGAAAGTGTGTCATCATGAACTACTATTTGAATGGATTTGAGAAATAACATTTTAGTTGGGAATCTCTTGTAGTATTTAAATTGTCTGAACACAAAGAAATTAACAAGTTTGAAAAGGAATAATTTATTTTTAATAGAACACACACCTCTGTTATAATGCAAATGAGTTTCAAAGTGAATTAAAAAATAACACTTCAAATTTTCTTATGCACATACTAATCTATTGTCTTGAAGTTGTAAAGGCCCAGTTCATGGTTTGAACAATAAAGATTAAATCAAAGGACAAGGATTAACCTTAAATATGAAAGAGCTTCAGCCACCATTTGTTTTTATCTTTATTTATCATAAAGGATTGAACCTGAAGAAAACCTTTTCAAAAAGTTACGTTTGATGTTGGATTGTTTTCAGTACCTGGCGTGACGTCACAATGAGTGAGGAATGAGCAGAATAATTAAAGGCTCAGCAGGTGCTGCGGTTTAAATTGGTAAACAGGGTTAAATCCAACCGTGAAAAGGGACGCAGACGACGACGGCATGACGTCATCACGCAAAGACGTGTAAGGGACGGAGGCAACATGGATCTGAATGGAGGTTTGTGGACTTACGCGCGTTTAGATAAGATGGAATTGGCAGTTTTATCGGCGATAGTTGCTGTTGGTTAAGGACTGCTTTTTCACACGTGTCGGCGGTGATTCCAGTGCGTCGTTTAATTTTAATCCGAGTTTGATAATCCGAGTTCCGGTAGCTCACACTGTCACGGCCGGTTCATGTGCTAGCTAGCATACACATTTTTTAGCACAGTGCTCCAGTAAGGCTGGATAAATCAAAAAATCAAAAATCAACACTTTGTTGAAAAACAACTGTTGTACTCATTATCCGATAAGTATTTAACTTTTGTTCAGCGCAGCGTTAGCTAAGTGCTGACACGTCAATCAACAATGCTACCTTGATGAGCTGCAGAAAGTCGCATGCTAACTGTTGCATGTTGCGGTGGTTCATTTTGTATCGGGTTAAACTTTATTGACATTAAACATGTACAAGTACAATGTAACGAAGATGGCAGCTTTAGCATCTAACCGGAAGTGAAATTACTAGACAGAAATATGCAGGTTAAGAGAGATTTACGGTTGGTGTGTGTGTGCGCGGTGGAAATGGAGTTTACGATGAAATGTGTTCAATTTTACCGTAAAACAACTCTCTAATCCGTGTGGGCGGATTATTACTACCTTTGACTGCTCGTTTTGTGTGCCTGAGTGAACCTAAACTAGGGATGCTGCGTCGCAGCAAATGGCATGAAATGCAACTTCATTAGAAAAATGAATACAATAGTGATGAACATATTTAATTTTGCTGTTTTGTTTAGGGGGGGGGTTACTCTTATCTGCTTTTTGTTTGTCGCAAGGACAAGAAGGCCAAAACTTAATTTTCATTTGTTTTGATCCTCCATGTTTGACTTTGATGGCAAAATACTGATGAGTATCCTCAGTGGGATAAAAAGAAAATAACGAGTTCAGCACTTGTTCATTCGTCAGATGCCTTCTGATTTTAGAACCGTACGAAAGTTGCCAAAATCAAAATTTCTGTAACTTTGACATCTGAAAAAGATATGGTTTCTATTTACATATGAGCAAAGGAAAATCTGACTTGCGAATATGTCTTGATGGATTGTTTGTAGCGTTCTGGAAGAACTGTGTAGGGTGGGGGTAATTTTTGTCTATATATATATATATATATATATATAATGTGTATGTTTTTTTGTGGAACTAATATTACACTCCGACTTCAGATGACGAAGACTTTGAGTGGGAGCCTCCAACAGAGGCGGAGATGAAGGTGATCCAAGCCCGCAGGGAGCGACAAGACAAAATTAGCAAGCTAATGGGCGACTACTTGCTAAAAGGATACAAGATGCTGGGAGAGTGCTGTGATGTGTGCGGGGTAAGTGTGTGTGTGTGCGTGTGTGTGTGTGTGCGTGTGTGTGTGTGTGCGTGTGTGTGTGTGTGTCTGCTTTTAATCATGTAACGAGTTTCCTTTGTGTGTCTAGACGATTCTTCTCCAGGACAAACAGCAGAAGAACTACTGCGTCTCGTGTCAGGAGTTGGACTCTGATGTTGACAAAGACAATCCAGGTACCCACACACACACACACACACACACTCCTGTCACTCACATTTAGCGTGCGCGTGTATTAAACTCACCTTTATGCTTAGTTATTGTTTATTGTTTTCCATCTTCATGGTCTTCAGAATCAGTGTATTGCCATTGTCAGTGAGTGTTCACTGACTGGGAATGTTTCTCGGTGAAGTCGTGCTACATGTAACAGTAATGACAAAATACAAAAACCATACAAGTACGGACACATCAGCAGCAGCAGGAGTGGATACACAGATGTGTACTAACAGCAGTAAACCAGCTTAATCACGCAGTGCAAATGGAACAGTGCAAGTGCTTCTCTCTCCGATCGCGTGAGCTGCTGGTCGACGTTATTCCTGCTTGTTCCTAAGCCCTTTCCTGTTTTTGCTCCGCCCCTCTCAGCTCTGAATGCTCAGGCCGCTCTGTCCCAGGTCAGAGAGCGACAGCTGGCAACCCAGTTCCCCACGCCGTCCCAAAGCCCTGAACTTAACGGCGGCCCCAGCAGCAGTCAGACGAGTGTGTCGGTTCCCAGACCGGAGCACTGCGAGGGGGCTGCAGCCGGAGGACGAGCGGCTGTGCCCCCACCTGTAGCCCCCTCTCCTTTGACTCCTGCCGCTGCCGCCGCCGCCGCCGCCGCCGTGGCTCCGGCACCTGCCCGCCCTCCAGTCAGCCCACAGCGTGCTGCCCGCCAAAATATGCTGCTGGAAGCGGAGGACGCGCTTCTCACTAAACTCCGCTGGGCCACCGCCCAGCTCCAGAGCTCCGCCTCCCTGGAGACGAGCATCCAGCTCTGCAGCCTCATCACCAGCTGTGCCAGCTCGATCCGCAGCCTCAGAGAGCTCGGCCAGTAAGCGGCACGCAAAGGGTTAAGCCCGCGGATCCGCAGGAAGACTGTCGCTGTTTGCCTCCGCCCACGAATCCCGACTCTGGCTCGCTGGTTCGCGGCGACTCTGCGATGGGGAAACCTTCCAGAGAGTTGATTTCAAATAGGAAGAACGTGGATTAGGATTAAACTGTCAGGGATTGCTGCACATTTGACCTGGAAAGTAACGCTTTTTTTTTTTTTTTTTTTCCATAATATCCAAGTACAAATGTTCGAACAGTTGACTGTTTTGTCAATTTATAGATTGTGGTAATGGAACATTTATCGGTGCACGTTAATAATCGTCGATTTAAAAGCTTCAGGCCAATGAGAACAGACTATTGCACCGTATTCCACGGTAGAAGACGTCGTACGTGTTCGCGTCGTCGATTGCCTTCGACTAGCCCAAACGGAAACATCTGTTTGCTGATTTATTTGCTCTTTATTATCCAGTACGTGGTGTTGGTTTGAAAGTCACTAAAGGAAAACATTTGACCCAGTGCACAAACACCTGCAGCACGGTGTGAAAAATGTGAGGCGCACTTCCTGTTTGTACCTTGTGAATTTAAATGAATAAATCTGTTATATTCAGACCCTCGGCACGTTTTTCTGTTGACTGCTCAGTCCCGGTTCTGAGAACTGCTTTGATGCAAAGACGGCAGTGTCATTGTTTCCTGCCAGATCAAAGGGTTTGATTGGAAATGCATTGGGTACGTGATGATGATGATGATGGTGGTGCGATTCTGCGAGGCATGTGAGACAGGGTGACGTTCAGGACTCGAGCCCATGATCCTTTCGCTCGGAACATCTCGACCAAATTGTGCTGTACTGCTCATGGGCTCGTGGGAAGAGGGGCTCTGCAGTTTGTGTCTTTCCACAGGAGGCCGCCAAATGTAAAAAGCAATTGTGAAGGTTTTTGTTTTTCAAAGCCTGTATTTAAACAGATACCACTTTGACCAATAAACAGCACTATTGCCTTTCAGGTTAAAATGTGTCCCGTGAATTCCTTAAGATGCAAGTTGATGTCTAAAGGCGCTTGCATATGTTCTTGTGTGCTCTTTGTTTAATCCCAGTCTTATTCGGGTGTGGATAGCGTGTGTGTGTGTGTGTAATTTTCATGACATTTTGATTTGCATAGAATTTAGATGGTAGAGGTTTTGTCTTATCTCTAAGCTTGAGCTATTTAAGATTGTTTGTTTGGCATAAAACCCGTTTAGCACTCGATTCACTAGCAAAATAGATTAAATGTGTGTTAATTTATTTATAATTGTAGGCCGTGTAGCCTCAGATGCACCATAACCTCTCACAAATAAAATACACAATTTTTAAGTTCCCTTGCATGCCCTTCCGGACAGATTATTAATGTGTGGAAGAGAGAATAATAGTTTCCACAATTATGGATGTGTGTGGGTTGTCACGGTGACCCGTTTGATTCAGTCTCCTTGTCCCCACAAACAGACCAACGCCGTGTTGCATCCGGTTGTCCTGCTGCTGCGGGGTGTCCGTCGGTGAACTCCCACTGAGGAGGGGAAATAAAACAAAGTCAGGATGCCTGACTTGAACAATCCCTGCTTCAGATGCAGGCTGCAGAGGGAACCTTTGAGGAGCAAGGCTTTTGGACAGTGGAAGCCGGGCGGGGGGGGGGGTCTGCTTTACACAGTTATCTGTTGGAGAACTAATCACTATTCCTCAAAGCGCTCGTTGTCGCCGTTCTATATATTTGAGAGCTTTAAATGGCTATTTTTGCCAAACTGCAGAATATCTGAATTATCAAAGTAAACCTTTGATTTAATTTGTTTTTATAATAATAGATTATTTTGTGTGTCTCCCTCTGAGCCAAGTATGCTAGACGGGCCCCTTCTGGAGGCCGTCCAGGACTACAAGAACTCCTCCTCCTCCTCCTCCTCCTCTTCCTCTGAGAGGAGACAGGTGTTCTGCCTGCCCCCCACCCGGCAGCGACCCCAGAGATGAGTGTTTCAAGCACGCCCTTCGTATTTCCTGCCTGCTTCACGTCTCTGACGCTGCTTTGTGATCTGATCTGTGCATGTTTCGTTCAGCCAGGATTAGCAAGTTCTCTTCCACGTTCTTGTTCCAATTTTACCAACCAATGAAAACTATATTTGACCTTTGAGTTGAAGTTGTTGGAAGTGGCAAAGTGTGTTTAGTGCACTTCAGTATATGTGGTGCAAATTCAAGAAGCATGAAGTCGGTCTAATTCATGGAGGATTGGACTTTTCTGTTCTTCTACCTGTTTCCTCCACATGCGCTAAACACACACACACACACACACACACGTGCCAGTTCACAGAAGTGCAAATGATTAAATAAATCTTGGGTTCAATCACCTTTCAACAAACATCTACTTTTCAATCTAAATTTTAAGATAAAAACTATCCCAACAGAATGCAGTACTTCTGTGTATTTCCACTGAAGGTACTGCTGCGTATGATGTCCAACAGGGGACACACTCCCCTCAGCCAAGAGCTCCTCTCTCCTGCAGTGCTCCTCCTCCTCCTCTCGGGTCATTGAGAGGAGCAGACTGGGAAATCCCAGTTGCTGTGAAGAAATCAGAAACAAGGGGGGGGGGGGGGGGGTAATTTGTTTTTATAGTTTATTTTTTAATCAATGTGCACTGCATGTTGTGGCTGTTGCTGCAACCTGTCTCTCTGTCTGTCTCTGTCTCTCTCTTTGTCTCTCTGTCTCTGTCTCTCTATTTCTGTTTCTGTCTCTGTCTCTGTCTCTGTCTCTGTCTCTCTCTTTGTCTCTCTGTCTCTGTCTCTGTCTCTGTCTCTCTATTTCTGTTTCTGTCTCTGTCTATGTCTCTGTCTCTGTCTCTCTGTTTCTGTCTCTCTCTATGTCTCTGTCTGTCTCTGTCTCTCTGTCTCTCTCTTTGTCTCTCTGTCTCTGTCTCTGTCTCTGTCTCTCTCTTTCTCTCTCTCTCTCTCTGTCTCTGTCTCTCTGTTTCTGTCCCTGTTTCTGTCTCTCTGTCTCTGTCTCTGTCTGTCTCTCTGTCTCTGTCTCTTTTCCACCATTCTGCTTTTGCTTCCCTTCTCTTTACTTCTTGCTGTCCATCTCTTCTCTGTTTCTGTTCCTTTATGTAAAGAACAATATGATACCGCCGTCTCGGCAAGAATTATGTCATTGAACCAATGCAAGGGTTAAAAAATAATAATAAAGTAGCACTCAATCGTTGTCTAGCTTGTATAGAGCACCTTAGAAAACACTTCCTCATTTTTAATGATCATAATTGCCAGTTCATTTATTTATTTATGGAATGGAGGATGGGGGGGGGGGGGGGGGTGATGGGGGTCAGAGAATACAGAATTTGATTAAGATGAAGAAGAAGAAAAAGATCCATGATCTTTAGAATTTAAGGGTAAAATATGATGAAAGGAAGCATATTTAAAACAGAAAGTTGTAAAAGCAGTAAGGACTGCATGTTAAAATATGGGACCCACAGCCGGGGCCTAATATTAGACTCTCTGAGTCACAAGAGAGTCGCCCCCCCCTGCTGCATGCCAGCTGCCTCTGTCCATCCATCCACCCCCTCCCTAAAAATACACTCCTGCAGTAAGTTTGGAAAATCCCCGCTTCGACCAGTTGTCCCTCTGCACGGAAACTTTCTGGGGGGGGAGGAGGCCTCGATGACGTGACTGGGAGTCAGGAAATGACTGGCGTTATGAATAAGCAGTGACTTTCCTGTATTTCGTGTTGTATCAGTCCTGCTTTGCATTTGCCCTGCAGCTGTGGGAGTTCAGAGCTGCAGCTGCAGCACCGTGTTGCATTCGGTTGTCTTCCTGCTGCAGGGTGCCCTTCGGTGAACTCCCACTGAGGAGGGGAAATAAAACAAAGCCAGGATGCCTGACTTGAACAATCCCCGCTGAACTCCTGCAGCTGCAGTTCAGAGCTGCAGCAGACGCGCTCGTTCCAGTGACTGAACTGATCAAAGTCTCCAGGCCTTTGCGTAATTGCTGCGCCACCGGCAGGCAGGCAGTCTGCGCCGTTAGCCTCACGGCAGAATTGCCTAAGTCTTAGGCAACGCCTATTTACAATGGGCTATGAGGCTAACGATATTCTGTCTGTCTGCTGAAGGGAGGAGTGAAAGAGGAGGAGGAGGAGGAGGAGACGCAGCTCGGCTCGACTTGGAGACTTCCAGAGAGAAGCTGTCGCTGCAGGTTTAATGACTGTTTCTCTTCCGTCATGGCGACTTTATAATTCTTTATTCATCTAATTATGAACGAGCTCGAGCCGCAGCTTGTGTGAAGTTCATCATCATCATCATCATCATCACCATCAGCAGCAGCAGCAGCAGCAGCAGCAGCAGCAGGAGCGACAGGAGAAGCCCTTTCAGGGGGTTCGTGTTGGATTCTTCTCTCCTCTCTTTTGGGTTTTTATTCCTGATGAGAAGTTATGACTTCTGTTTGGAAAAGACTTCAACGAGTCGGTAAGAAGGCCTCCAGGTTTCAGTTCGTCGCCTCCTACCAGGAGCTGGAGCTGGAGTTCACGAAGAAATGGTGAGTCTGGAAACAACGTGGAGAAAGGTTCCCCGCAGGTTGACATGTCAATAGGTCCTCTCTCCCGCCACGCAAAACGCCTAACTGCGTGTTTACTCTACTTGAATATCCTGCTGCGCGAATAAATAGCGCTTCAAACTACACTACCCATGAAGCAGTGCGCCACTGGCGAATGCAAATGTAGACACATTAACCCTAATGATGTAACATTATGAACATTTCTAAAAGGCAGAACCTAAATAAATTAACAAAACCAGACATAAGTTATTAAACTCCTGTAAATGTGAACTAAGTTCAGTAATAGTACATGCATGTAGTATAAAGTAAATGTTAAGCAGGTAGAGGAAAAAGCTCCAGATCAGCTGTTCACCTTTATGACCTTCATGATTAATGCCTCGAACAGCCTTGATCTTTGACTTCTTATTATTATTATTATTATAACATGACCTGAGATGTTCTGTTGTAAAGCTCCAAGGCATGCATGTGTTGGTCCAACATTTACCCACGTGTGTGGTGCACGGGACTGGGGCGCTTTGGTGTTTGGACCCGGACCACAGAGCTGGGATTTAGGCTGAACAGTGCAGCTTCAGCATGATGGAAAAATCAACACAGATTATTAGGAAGTGTGAGACTCCTGACAGGGAAATGGGTCTAATGACACCGACCCTGTTTATTGACTGTCAAAGATTCAGAACTTTAATAGAATAAACGTAGTAGATTAAGTGTAGACGTATTAGCCACAGATTAGCCAAACACGAATTCATTGCAGCTCATTTAAACTACACTATAGTGAAAGTGCACATCATTTGTAGCGCCTCATTTCAGAAGAATTGACATCATTGAATTATAATCACTGATGATTATGCATTCATATGTAGGTTTCATAAATTCAACAAAGGATATGCTTTGTGGTGTTTATATATATATATATATATATATATATAATGTACCAAACTTCCAGATAGCTTTTCCCAAGTACGTATTCACAAAAGTCTCATCTTCATCCATGATAATACATCAGAATTAAAATGTTGATTATAGTTTCTATTACTAATGAGACTCTGCAAAATGAGAAAAAAATAAATGTATTAAAGTATTATTTACCCAGGGATCTCTGTGGAGTAGACGTGCAAAGTAGTAGAAGATAATAAATATTTTGAGACTATGTGACTGAGATTATATTCAAATTCAATATTTAAGCTATCGTTTATCAAAACAGAAGATTCCTTCTGTTCCATTATTTTCTAGACATGCAGTGGTTTAGGAGAGTTTTCTATTGTTGGGTGATTTCCAAGTATTTGGGAGACGGCCGTGTGACGGGTCACCGTTCAGCTATGTCAAGACGCTGCAAAGACAAAAGTCATGACTCAATTCTTTTTATGTCTTTTTGAAAATCCCCTTGAAAGGACACATTTTTAAGTTTGTCTGGTTTATTACAAAGATATCTTGAAACTTCTGAACACATGTCAGTTTGGCACGCATTGAATATTTTAATCTCTCGAGATTACATAAACGTATGGAGTAATCCTCTAATCAGCTTGTCAGCAGCACGATAAGAAGATTTTTTTTCTGACTGAGGACACTCATCAATAAATGTTAAGAGTTTAATCACGGGTGAAGTGCACGTGTGCAGAAACATGAGCAGGCAGAGAGATTAAGAAAGAGTGAATACTCCCATGCACGGCGTGATGAAATCAGAGACTTGACTAATCTGCTTGTAGGTCAAGAAAGCACAGAGAGCAGAAGGGTAGAGGACAGGCGGAAGACGAGAACGGCTGGCGGTTTGCGTGTTTTTGAAAAGGAAATTTTGTTCAAGTTTGGTGTCGGAGGCGGCTCATGGTTTTAAAGTTTGTAGTTTTTAGTCGATGTACTTTTTGCCTTGCCTCCTCTGCTCTCCTAGTATCGTCTTGAGCTGTTTTCAACCCAAAAACAGAAAAGGTCTGACTGTAACCTACTTAAACCGCACTCCGCTTTGGATAAGGGACGCAAACACACACACACGCACAATCCGAATGACCAAAGATAAAATCGGCCAGACGTTTGTACGTGACAGAAGTTGGAAAATGATAAAACAAGTACCGTGGAACAGGCATAATTAAGGCCTACTACCGGCAGAAGATCATTTTGTGTTTTTGGCCATACCTTCTTATCTATTTTGTGCTTTTCTCCACCTCCATCATTATCTTTTGATACGTACACACACACACACACATACACACGTACACACCAGAGCAAACACAGGCACACACACAAACACAAGTACTCACAAAGCCCTTTTGATATACTTGAACAGTGCTACAACAAATCTTGATATTAACTTCAGCATCTATAAACTATTGCTACCAATATTCTACAGTTAAAATGGATGTAATAATATTTGGTTCTGTAGTTTAAAGAGTGTGAAGGATTATTATTTGTTAGTATATAACCTCGTCTTGGTATGTGTGTGTGTTCACATATGGGGATGAAGGTGGGGCTCTTCCTGTCTCACATTCACGCCACATGACACGGCAGCTTCCATTTTCACTTCCTGTTCTGCAGAGGACTTAGAAGTTAAATTCAATGGACACACATGTAGAGTACACACAAACACACAGACTCCACCCGTCTGTGTGTTGCTACACACCGACACGAATCAAAGCCTTACGCAGGTTAAGGACATGTGCTCACTGTCACACAAACACACAAAGGCGTCTTATTGAGCAGCCACCAGACTTCCTGTAGGACACTCACGTGTCTAGAGAATGAAGTTTGAACATGTCCGTACGGAGAGAAGTCACTTCCATGTGTGTCTGCAGGCAACCCGACAAGCTAAGGGTGGTGTGGACCAGGAGGAACAGGCGGATGTGCTCCAAGGTGATACACCAGACACACACACACAGTGTCACAATGCAGCTATTTATGCGTGCGTGTGTGTGTGTGTGTGTGTGTGTGTGTAGCTTCACAGTTGGCAGCCGGGAATAAAGAACCCCTACAGGGGCATGGTGGTGTGGCCTGTCCCAGAGAACATCGACATCTCTGTGACGCTCTTCAAGGTACCAGAACTAGAACTCACTGTTTGCACGACTCAGAGAGCCCCCCCCCCCTGCAGGATTTTCATGCTGAGGTTAAATGAAAACCTCTGGGAGATTTAGGTGAGGTATGTCAGACGTATTTTTCACCACCGTCATCCAGAAGTAAAGAATGGAATGTCCCTTTTTGTGGACCTCCAGTGTTATTGTTGAATGTCCATGCAGGCATTCAGGGCGTGTGTCCCACGGCTCTCTGTCTTTAAAGATTAAGATGCTGGTTTGTTACAGCAAAACATAAAACTCTTATTAAATAGCAATGGTTGCACATGACATATTAAGAATCTGTTTTTTTGCAGGTGGGTAAAATCTTGCACTCATTAAATGGCACCACTTAGGATGAAATGCACGGATGCAACAGCAGACGCACAAAGACGAGGTTCATTGTGTGTTTCCTGTCTTCAGGAGGCCAACGCCAGCGAGTTTGAGGACAAAGAGTGGACCTTCGTCATCGAGGGCGTGAGTATTTCTTTATTCTCAATAAAATGTCCGGATTTATAAATAAATCTAGAAATTCTTATTTTAAGCCGCTCTGTATTTTTATCACAGCCATTGTTAGCGGAAATCTGATGCATGACCGATCGGGATTAGCTACAATATAAACGCACTTTACGCTTAAAGTATTAGAATCCGTTATAACAAGACGTATTAATAAACCACTATCATGGTCCAGTCTGGATGTTTGAATTATACGACACTTTGATAACCACACTTTTAATGGAGTGTTTTTTTTTATTTTTATTAAAGCACATCATTCTGCTGCTCAAGTTCGATCTAAACACTACAAATTGCTGCGCATGTCATGGGTCATTTTTTTGTGTGTCCGTCCGGGACAGGAGAACAAGGGGCATCGTAAGGTGCTGGCGTCTGCAGACGTCAACCTGAAGCAGTTTGCCAGCCCGACGCCGACCCAGACGGACCTGACCCTGAAGCTCAAGCCGCTGTCCGTGAAGGTGGTGGAGGCCTCGCTCAAGCTGTCGCTGTCCTGTGTCTTTGTCCGCGAGGGAAAAGCCACGTGAGGACTCGCTTTTATTTTTGCAGGTTTTTTTAAAAAGACGTTTATCGGCCACGCCGCTCACATTGATGACATCACCATGCCCGTCTCAGACTATAGTGTTTCCACATGATTTAAAACCCCCGAGTTGTTGTCATCACAGCGTCAGTAAAGCATCAGTAAGCATGAATGTCGTTGAGCTGCAGTGATGAAGACATGCAGAGTCTGGCCAGCCTGATGAGCTTCAAGCCCACAGATATCGGCAACCTGGATGACTTCAACGAGAGCGACGAAGATGAGGATAAGAAGTCTGTCACTGCCAGAGGTAAGCAGCTGCACACCATCACTGCGATAGTTCTGCCTCCTCTACCTTATTCCTGACACCTGTTCTACTCTACCCTCCTCCTCCTCCTCCTCCTCCTTCTGCTTCTTCTTCCTCTTCGCCGCAGCAGTCCCTCCTCACACTCTAACTCGCCCGAATCGCCCTGCTCCTCCTCCACCCACCTCCACCTCAGGTATCTTCTCCTCTCGTCTCCTGCTTTTGGTTTCTCTGTCGGTTGGGAGGCTCCGTTTGTCGTATTCTATTTCACACACTTGCGCAATTTGCCCTGCCTGTTGCACATTTTAAATCTAGACATGAATCGTGACGATATGGCACGCAGCGGTTCGTGTACTCAGGCAGGTATTAGTGTACCGACATGAAAACATGCGGTGCAACGCCTCACCAGACGGCTGCATCACAGCTGTGCGCTGTCTCTGCGTAGTCGAGCGCCGCTGTGCGTTTTAGCATCACAGTACAGCCTTTCAACAGCAAGTTGAGCTTCTGAGTGGAGGCGGAGGTGCAAAAGACGAGGCACGTCGTAGTCCACAAGGTCGTGAGATGCTGCTCACGTGATTGGCTGATGGGATTTGAACGCATCCTCTGAACATGGGATCCGACGCCGATGTCATTTTCAGCATCATTTCTTTTCCATTCTCATTTCACAACCCTTTCCTTCCTTCTCCTCCATTGTGTCTCTTTCTGCATAAATCTGCTTTCACTGAACCAACCAACCATTCAACCATCCAACCATCCATCCATCCAACCATCCATCCATCCATCCATCCAGACTGTGGACATGGCTCCACTCCTCCAAGTTCTACCATCTACTCCCGCCCCCCTCTCCCCACCGCTCCTCACCCTTCGCCCCATCGCTGCCGACACACCTTCACCACCGGCCCTGTCCAATCAGAGAGGCAGGCTTCCCTTGGCCCCTCCCCTCAGCCCTCGCCCAGATCCAAGTGTAAAAAATTAGCGACCCCTCTCCAACTTGAAGCCCTTGATCCTCCAAGCATTTCTTCAACCCCGCTGCTCTCTGGTGTGTCTCCTGCAAATCCTCCGTCCCTTAAATTCCCCGGCGCACCTTCTTCCCAAATCGCATTCTCTACTATTCATCCTCCACCTGTATTCGCCACTGTGCCTGATAAGACCATCGCCTCCACCACCTCCCAGCCTCTTCCGACTAAGTTCCACGCTTCATTAAAGCCCGCCCTGTCCTCTGCGGTTGCATCTTCTCATCCTCTTCTCACACGGACCCTTTCCCAGCCTCCCTCTCTGCCCAGAATCTTCCAGTCCGGCTCAGGAAAAGGTATCAACGTGACAGACGTGATGCGATGGCTTGCTGACCTCATTTCCACAGCTTCACAGTATATAGACTACAGCATCTATGCATAGTCACACGAGTGTCTCGTCTTCAGGCATCAAATCCCTCTTTGATCTAAAATAGAACAGTTGATTTATGCTTTGTGTAAACACCTGTTGGTGATTGAGATCATATCATCACAGAGTGAATCCAAAAACCAGGCCCTTGCATTCTAATATAGACATTATATACAGAAATATTCCCCTTTAAATAATTCAAGCACACACTGATATAAAGGAATTCATTAGTTTGCTCTGAGTAATAGCACGTAGACGCGGCGCTGCGAGCAAACTGGGGAAGGTTTGGGACGCTTTTGAATGAGGTTTTCAGCCTTCCTGTCTGACATTGAGCAGCATTTTTACTACATGAGTAATTGTTGGATAAATCACACCAGCAGAGGCAAACCGGAGAGTTCCTCTTTCAAACGGAAGCAAACAACAAATAAGGATTACTTCTGCATTTCAGCACATTATAAATTTCGATCTGCTCTTCCCCTTTCACTCTTAATTCCTCTTTGGTTCATCACTTCTCTTTCCATCCTCCTCTTCTCAGTTCCCGCTTCACAACAACAGCTCCCCCTGGTGGTTAAAACCGCAGATGCTCCTGCTGCGGCCTCCGGTTTGTGTCTGTTTCGACAGTAGCTGCTGATCCTCTTTTCACACCTTTAAAATCTCTTTTCATTTCTTGTAATTTCTCCTTCCCTGTTTCTTTTGTCATGGCCTGTCCTCTCCACTAGGCCGTTCTCATATTTTCAGGCCTCAGATCGTGGAGTTCATCACCCGTCCCTCCTCTCCCTCTCCTTTTTCTGCTGATGTCTCTCCTCTCCTTGAATCCCATGCCTCGGTCTCAGAGCCAGGTAACTGACGTCAAAAGTCTTGCAGCTGTTATAATTTCGGTCCTCTTTTTCCCTACTTTTCTTCTTCTCTCTCTCTCTCTCCACCCTTTCACTGATCATTCTCATTCATCGTCATCACCTTCTCTTTCCTATCTTCTCTGCTTCCTCAGGTGTTCAGGGCTCATGGCCCTCTGAGGCTGACATCACCCCTGTCCCTCTGCTGAGCAGCCCCGATCTTGATGCTCTTTGCGACCCTGAATTGCCGAGCCTCACTTCTCCCCTTCCACACTCCTCGCCATCTCGATTGTCTTCTCTTTCCACTTCCCTTCTATTCTCCTCTCCTCATCCTCAGCTTGCTGTCTCTCCTTCTGCTCCTCCATTCCTGATCAGTTCCTGTCACTCAGGTACACGAATCGAAACCATCCCACCTCACTCTCGATGACTTTGTATGTGTAAATAAACACCGTTCTTTTCCTTTTCTGCGAGTATCACTCTTCATGTGAAACTCATCATCAGACTTTTGGTCTTTTTAGGCTCAGCGTTCCCCCTTGCT
The DNA here is from genome assembly GCF_040956055.1 of Brachionichthys hirsutus. Taxonomy (NCBI): domain Eukaryota; kingdom Metazoa; phylum Chordata; class Actinopteri; order Lophiiformes; family Brachionichthyidae; genus Brachionichthys; species Brachionichthys hirsutus. Next base: position 4,721,597 of record NC_090906.1, on the reverse strand, counting down.
CAAATAGATAAGGAAACAACTCTAGTCCAATCAGTGGCGTCCAACCGGCCGGACAGACCAGCCCAGGGTTCAAAGGCAACAGAAAACAAAGCTGAACCACAAAGGGTCAGGTGAGATCATGCGCCGGGTTTTAAATTTGGAACCTCAGAGATATGTTTGGCCCGTCGCAGCCCTAAAGCATTGTCGGTGATAAAGTGTGGCTTCTGCAAAGCCTTAAGCACGCTTGTTTGTGTGTAACGGAATGGATGTAGATTTTTGGGTGTGCGCTAACGTGTGCTGAGTGTGTTCTACCTTCGGTCCTGTCGCAGTGGTCGTTTCCTGCGAGTAGTTATCAGCTCTGTGGTTTCTGCTGTGGCCCGCCGTGTTTCCCTTTTAATCACCTCCTGCACGCTCAGGCTGTAAGTCTCACTCATTCATCCATTGAGTCTGACCTCCAACATTTGTGTCCGCAGTCCTGCCCAATCGCATTCAGAGCTGATAGTAGCACCGCCCCCTCCATGGCCTTTCTCGTGCATTGAGAGCGCCACTCCTCAGCAGCCTTCCACTTCTGTGGTGGCGGCTTTTATCACCCCTAAACTGCCAAATGATCAGGGGGGTAATGGTTTGAACAAATCAACCAATGAGGTGCAGAATATTATTAGCACTGTGAAGACAGGATTGCCCCAGCCTGATATTGATGACATCTTCTTTGAGTCATTGAATCAAAGACAAGAATCAGGGGGTTTGTTTCTGGAAGATGACGACTCTAAGATGGATACTATCAAAAGATGTCCTCCTGGGTGAGTATTCATGTGTACAGAGTTACAGAGCTTAAAAATACGAGGTTGAAAATGTTAACTCGTGGTGCTGGTGATGCAACGCAGAGTCACATTCAGGGCTAAGGCGTGCTGTTTATCTGTTCTGCAGTCGGGAACAGAAATCCCATGAAAAGGCCTCTGAAGAAAAGCTGATAGGACAGGTAGAGGGAGCAGCGATGAAGAAGGAGGCGCTGGGAACAAAGGAGAAGCAAAGGGAGAAAGACACGCTGAAAGAACAAGGGGAAGAAGAGAAAAAAGCAATGCTTGTGTTGCTAGAGCAGGAAGTGAGCAGAAAACATGAGGAGGAGAAGAAGAGATTGTTAGAGGAGGAAAAGAGGAGAGTCTTAAAGGAGGTGGAGGAGGTTAAGATTGAGAGGGAAAGGAGGAAATTTGAGGAGGAGAGACTCCTGAAGGAGAGGAGGGAAAAACAGGAGAAGCTGAGGGAGAAAGAGGAGGAAAAGAAGAAGTGGGCTGAGGAAGAAAGGAGGAAAATTGAGGAACAACAGGAACTACTAGAGATGGAGGAGGAAAAGGAAAGACTTAGGAGGGAAGATGAGCGGAGGCTTGAGAAAGATAAGTTCATGAGGAAATTGAAAGAGGAGGAAGAGAAAAGGGTGGAGCAGAGAAGATTGTTTGAGGAGCAAAGGAGGAGGAGGGAGGAAGAGGAAAAGAGACTTCTGGAGGGAGAGAGGAGAAAGATTAAGGAGAAGCACTTCAGGGAGGAACAGGAGAGCATGCAACATAAAATGAAAGAGGAGAAAGAAGAAAGAAGAATGGAGGTGGAAAAGATAAAACATCAACAAGAGGAGGAGAGAAAGAAAAATGACATAGAGGAGGAGGAGAGGAGTAAAGAGCAGACAATTAAAAAAGAGGCAGAAAAAGAGAAGAGGAAGCAGGAGGGAGAGAGGAAGAAAAACAAGGAGGAATTTAAAAAGATGGAAGGAAATCAGGAGAACAGCCACAGGGAGGTGAAAGAGAAAGCAGACATGAAAAGAAAGGAGGAAAAAGATGGGGAAAAGGTGGAAGAGGAATCGAAGAAACTCCTGGAGGATCAGGAAGAGATGATTAGAAGAAAAAAGAAAGAGGAGGGGGAGGAAGGCAAGAGGAGGAAGAAGGTTGAAGCTGCTCTGGAGGAGGCCAACTGGTCAGATGAGGACAAAGAGAAAATGAAGACTCTGGTTTCACACAAACACACTGACGCCCCTCCACCCAGCTTCACCCACTCTCCCCCAGCTCTGAAGGATGCCACACACACTCCGGTCCCAGAACAGGGAGGTGTGGAGGAGGAGGAGGAGGAGGAGGAGGAGGAAGGTGGAGAACCCATCCCTCCTCTGAGCAAAGACAGAGAACAGACCCTTCAGTCAGTGAATTCGCCGAGCTCTGGCTCCACCAGTGGGCGGTGAGTCACAGAAATCAAGTGGATTGCTTTTGTCTTTGTCGCCTGCTTTTCAATCCGACAAATGAAACCAGTTCTTCACGTTTCTCTGTTAGTGGATTGAAAATGTGTCAAACGGAATAGTTCCCCTCTCTGATTTGTCTGATCTGATCTGGGTTCATTTCCACCAGGGCCTTTCTGTGTGGAATTTGTACGTTCTCGCGGGTTCTTTCCGGGTTCTCCGGCTTTGTTCCACCTCCAAAGACATGCAGCTTATGAGGATTGGCCAATCTAAATTGACCGTAGGTGTGAGTGGATGTTTGTCTCTCTATATGGCGACTTGTACAGGGTGTATCCCGCCTCTCGCCCGATCTCGACAGGGATTGTCTCCAGGGTAACCCATGACTCGGATTTGGATAAGTGGCAGAAAATGAATGCATGAATGTATGAATGAATGAATATTTGTTTTTTGGGATCGCCCATCTCTACTTTTTGTTCTCCTTGTTTGTCTTCCACTTGTTTTCCTGCGCATTCCTCTTGATATTCTTCTGCTCTCCTCATTTTCTTTTTTTGCTTCCTCTTTTCTCCCCTTTTTCCAGTCTTGGGCATCCCTCTCTCATAAAGGAAGGTTCACTATCAAACAATGTTGTCCCAGAAAACCAAGCATCTGCCCCAGGTTTTCCGCCCAGCGACCGTTCAGATCCCACTCATACATTGGAGGTCTTGAACGTAGCACCGTCGCCACGGAGGCCGTCTGATGCAGAGGTTCCTCTGTGGACAGTGCTTGAAGGGAGAAGTAAAAAAGACATACCTGAAAACATTTCTGCACAACCTTTATGCCGAGGGTAAGATTGGAAAAGGGGTCGTGTGAATGTCTGCTTCTCATCTTTACCTTTCTATTTCACCAGCTTTCTCTGCCTCTCTTAGGGGCTTCTTTTTGTCACAAGTACAAAATATAAAATCCTAATGTCCGTGTCCTTTCTTGCTTTATCCTCCCCTCCAGCTCGCACAAGGAAGATGCTGCTGAGACGGACACCGCTGTCAGGCAAGAGCACCGGCCAATCACGTCAACAACCTCCGAAGCACTTCCCAACATCCCGCCTCCTGCTCAACCCAGCGCTGCGCCAGTTAAAGAGGAGCCCAAAGAGCCGAAGGGACCCGGCGGGGATCCAGCAACCCCAGTCCACATATCCCACAAACCGACTAGTGAGAATGTGACTTTGAGGCTCGAGTCGCCGCTGCCCTCAAAACCAGAACCAGAACTGCGGGTGGAACAAGTTCTGCAGTCATCAGGAAAACCTCCAGAGGGGGGAGCAGATGAGGAGAAGGCAGCCAACATCGAGGCTGGTGGTCAGGAGGTTTTAGTCAACAACATGAAACCAGTGTGGAAGGCAGAGACACAGTTTTGGGCCACTCTGGAGGAGGCCACAGTGGAAGGAGCAAAGGGAAGTAGTGACAGCACTGAAGAGGAGGATAAGGTGCAGGAGGAGAGTGATGTAATGGGGGGGTGAGTCAGAGACGTTCTTGTGCAGTGTGGCATGACGTGTCTGATTTTGTCTGCTAGTTCGGACACACACCTGCGTGCTGCATGCACCGGCTTTTCATTTGTGCTGCTGCAGCTCAAGCAGTTGCTCATAACCTCACCTGACGCTGCGCTCTTCATCTCAGCCTCGGCCTGTGCTGTCAAGGATGATCTGAATATTCCATTTTAGACGAGTGCGGCTGCAAACTGTACGAATCACGTCTGTGTGTGAATGGCTTTGTGTGGTGGTGTCCATTAAATGTGCGCCGGCAGAGGGCGGAGCATGCATTGCAGAGCCGGAGGCGGAGGCGCCTGCTATAGCTTCACGTCAGCAATAGTTGGAGCGTCGTGCAGGGAGTTAGGGTTAGGGTCTCTCTGCTCACCAGTGGTAAAAGCTGATCCCAGTGCAGCCAGCGGTAACGACGTTTCCTGCGTGTGCTGTGGACAAGCTACAAAAACAAAGTCTGAGACAGGAGCTGCTTAGTGGAGCATGGCCTCTGGCCTTCTGTTCAGAGTCTGCAGAGGACACTTTAAGGTGAGCCCCGTCTCAGAGTGTTCCTGACCCTCGTGTCTGTCCCTTTAGTGCTGAGACAGTGACCTCCACCCTGGAGACTCTTGGATCCACTGGTGCAGCTCATCCACACCACTCCGTAGATCCACCATGCCCTTCCATCAGTACGGCCGTCCAGCTGTGTTTACCTGGAGGAGATGCAGAGGTGTTGTTTGTCTCTGAGACAGTGGACGGTCCGTCTGTCCCTGTGGACATTTCACCGCCCACAGCCTTCTCCGACACAAAAGACAAGCAGGACAACAGGGAAGGACCTGAAGCATCTCAGGAACCAGAGCGTTCGTCCGACCGCGGGAGGAGTCTGGCGGAGAGTCTGAGACGGGCAGCCACGGAACATGAGAGAGAGAAGGAGCTGGAGACGAAGAGAAGGGAGAAAGAAATGTCAGAAAACAAGAATAAAGAGGAAAGGGAGAGGGTACAGAGGGGGGAGGCAGAGAGGAAAGAGAAAGAGAGGATAGAAAAAGAAAACGAGGTGAGACAGAGGTTCAAAAAGGAACAAGAAGAGATTGAGAGGAAAGAAAGGGAAAGGGTCAAGAGGGAAAAGGAGCAGGAGAGAAAGAGGTTGGAAACAGAGAGAGTAGAGATGGAGATGAAGGAGCGAGAAAGAGTGGACAGAGAAAGGGAGAGAGAGAGAGTGCAGAGGGAAAAGGAGGAAGAGATGGAGAGGAAGGAGAGAGAGAGGTTGGAAAAGGAGAGAGAAGAGATCGAAAGGAAGGAGCGAGAAAGGGTGGAGAAGGAAAAGGATGAAGAGAGAAAGAGGCTGGAAAAGGAGAGAAAAGAGATGGAAAGGGAAAAGGAGGAAGAGATAAAGAGGTTGGAAAAGGATAGAAAGGAAATGGAGGGGAAGGAGAGAGAGAGGTTGGAAAAGGAGAGAGAAGAGAAGGAGAGAGAGAGGGTGGAAAACGAGAGAGTAGCGATTGAAAGGAAGGAGCGAGAAAGGGCGGAGAAGGAAAAGGAGGAAGAGATAAAGAGGTTGGAAAAGGAGAGAGTAGCGATGGTAAGGATGGAGAGAGAAAGGGTGGAGAGGGAAAATGAGGAAGAGCGAACGAGGTTGGAAACAGAGAGATTGGAGATGGAGAGGAAGGAGAGAGAAAGGGTGGAGAGGGAAAAGGAGGAAGAGCGGTTGGAAAACGAGAGAGTAGCGATTGAAAGGGCGGAGAAGGAAAAGGAGGAAGAGATAAAGAGGCTGGAAAGGGAGAGAGTAGAGAAGGAGAGAGAGAGGGTGGAGAGGGAAAATGAGGAAGAGCGAACGAGGTTGGAAACAGAGAGATTGGAGATGGAGAGGAAGGAGAGAGAAAGGGTGGAGAGGGAAAAGGAGGAAGAGTGGTTGGAAAACGAGAGAGTAGCGATTGAAAGGGCGGAGAAGGAAAAGGAGGAAGAGATAAAGAGGCTGGAAAGGGAGAGAGTAGAGAAGGAGAGAGAGAGGCTGGAGAGGGAAAATGAGGAAGAGCGAACGAGGTTGGAAACAGAGAGATTGGAGATGGAGAGGAAGGAGAGAGAAAGGGTGGAGAGGGAAAAGGAGGAAGAGAGGTTGGAAAACGAGAGAGTAGTGATTGAAAGGGCGGAGAAGGAAAAGGAGGAAGAGATAAAGAGGTTGGAAAAGGAGAGAGTAGCGATGGTAAGGATGGAGAGAGAAAGGCTGGAGAGGGAAAATGAGGAAGAGCGAAAGAGGTTGGAAACAGAGAGATTGGAGATGGAGAGGAAGGAGAGAGAAAGGGTGGAGAGGGAAAAGGAGGAAGAGCGGTTGGAAAACGAGAGAGTAGCGATTGAAAGGGCGGAGAAGGAAAAGGAGGAAGAGATAAAGAGGCTGGAAAGGGAGAGAGAAGAGAAGGAGAGAGAGAGGGTGGAGAGGGAAAATGAGGAAGAGCGAAAGAGGTTGGAAACAGAGAGATTGGAGATGGAGATGAAGGAGCGAGAAAGAGTGGACAGAGAAAGGGAGAGAGAGAGAGTGCAGAGGGAAAAGGAGGAAGAGATGGAGAGGAAGGAGAGAGAGAGGTTGGAAAAGGAGAGAGAAGAGATCGAAAGGAAGGAGCGAGAAAGGGTGGAGAAGGAAAAGGATGAAGAGAGAAAGAGGCTGGAAAAGGAGAGAAAAGAGATGGAAAGGGAAAAGGAGGAAGAGATAAAGAGGTTGGAAAAGGATAGAAAGGAAATGGAGGGGAAGGAGAGAGAGAGGTTGGAAAAGGAGAGAGAAGAGAAGGAGAGAGAGAGGGTGGAAAACGAGAGAGTAGCGATTGAAAGGAAGGAGCGAGAAAGGGCGGAGAAGGAAAAGGAGGAAGAGATAAAGAGGTTGGAAAAGGAGAGAGTAGCGATGGTAAGGATGGAGAGAGAAAGGGTGGAGAGGGAAAATGAGGAAGAGCGAACGAGGTTGGAAACAGAGAGATTGGAGATGGAGAGGAAGGAGAGAGAAAGGGTGGAGAGGGAAAAGGAGGAAGAGCGGTTGGAAAACGAGAGAGTAGCGATTGAAAGGGCGGAGAAGGAAAAGGAGGAAGAGATAAAGAGGCTGGAAAGGGAGAGAGTAGAGAAGGAGAGAGAGAGGGTGGAGAGGGAAAATGAGGAAGAGCGAACGAGGTTGGAAACAGAGAGATTGGAGATGGAGAGGAAGGAGAGAGAAAGGGTGGAGAGGGAAAAGGAGGAAGAGCGGTTGGAAAACGAGAGAGTAGCGATTGAAAGGGCGGAGAAGGAAAAGGAGGAAGAGATAAAGAGGCTGGAAAGGGAGAGAGTAGAGAAGGAGAGAGAGAGGGTGGAGAGGGAAAATGAGGAAGAGCGAACGAGGTTGGAAACAGAGAGATTGGAGATGGAGAGGAAGGAGAGAGAAAGGGCGGAGAAGGAAAAGGAGGAAGAGATAAAGAGGCTGGAAAGGGAGAGAGAAGAGAAGGAGAGAGAGAGGGTGGAGAGGGAAAATGAGGAAGAGCAAAAGAGGTTGGAAACAGAGAGATTGGAGATGGAGAGGAAGGAGAGAGAAAGGGTGGAGAGGGAAAAGGAGGAAGAGCGGTTGGAAAACGAGAGAGTAGCGATTGAAAGGGCGGAGAAGGAAAAGGAGGAAGAGATAAACAGGCTGGAAAGGGAGAGAGTAGAGAAGGAGAGAGAGAGGTTGGAGAGGGAAAATGAGGAAGAGCGAACGAGGTTGGAAACAGAGAGATTGGAGATGGAGAGGAAGGAGAGAGAAAGGGTGGAGAGGGAAAATGAGGAAGAGCGAACGAGGTTGGAAACAGAGAGATTGGAGATGGAGAGGAAGGAGAGAGAAAGGGTGGAGAGGGAAAAGGAGGAAGAGCGGTTGGAAAACGAGAGAGTAGCGATTGAAAGGGCGGAGAAGGAAAAGGAGGAAGAGATAAAGAGGCTGGAAAGGGAGAGAGTAGAGAAGGAGAGAGAGAGGTTGGAGAGGGAAAATGAGGAAGAGCGAACGAGGTTGGAAACAGAGAGATTGGAGATGGAGAGGAAGGAGAGAGAAAGGGTGGAGAGGGAAAAGGAGGAAGAGCGGTTGGAAAATGAGAGAGTAGCGATTGAAAGGGCAGAGAAGGAAAAGGAGGAAGAGATAAAGAGGCTGGAAAGGGAGAGAGAAGAGAAGGAGAGAGAGAGGGTGGAGAGGGAAAATGAGGAAGAGCGAAAGAGGTTGGAAACAGAGAGATTGGAGATGGAGAGGAAGGAGCGAGAAAGGGCGGAGAAGGAAAAGGAGGAAGAGAGAAAGAGATTGGAAAACGAGAGAAAAGAGATGGAAAGGGAAAAGGAGGAAGAGAAAAAGAGATTGGAAAAGGAGAGGAATGAGAGAGAGAGGTTGGAAAACGAGAGAGTAGCGATTCAAAGGAAGGAGCGAGAAAGGGTGGAGAAGGAAAAGGAGGAAAAGATAAAGAGGTTGGAAAAGGAGAGAGCAGAGACTGAGAGAAAAGAGAGAGAAAAGGTAGAGCGGGAAAAGGAGAGAAAAGAAATGGAGAGGAAGGAGCGAGAGAGGGTGGAGTGGGAAAAGGAGGAAGAGAGAAATAGGTTGGAAAAGGGCAGAGAAAGGATGGAGGAGCAAAAGGCAAATACACAAAAGAACTTGGGAAGCAAATGGGTCGACAAAGAGACAGAAAACGAGGAGAAGCAGAGGAATATAAAACAGGACATGAGAAAAGGAGAGGATGCCGTTGTGAAGCCAGGAGAGGAGGAGGTGGTCAAACAACAAAAAGAAGACTTGATTTCTGCAAAGTCTCTGCAGAACAAACAAGTCCTGGCTCATCGATTCGATGACTGGCCTCCTCTGAAGGAGGCAGAACTGGGTGATCTTGCATTCCGTGTGAAGCTGCAGGGGAGTCAGGAGGAGTCAGGAAGCAAATCTACTCCCAATTTAAATATGAGTGAACCAACCGCTGAGCACAAAACTGTTTCAGCCAGACCGACAGGAGAGACTGACTCCAGACCAGTCTCTGTAATTACTGTTAACAAAGCCCTGGAGGAGGCGGCGGAGCGTGAGGGAGGACAGGAAGACCCTAGCTCCATCTGGATGGATGAGCTGTACATGGAAGGTGAATCAGGGTGAGTACTTGTGAGCAGTAGTATAGCTTTATGCCAAGGAAGAGTACCACAGACGCAATGATTGCATCGAGGCGAGCAATGGAGGAGTACAGGGGAGGTCAGAAGGAGCTGCGGTGTGTCTTTGTAGATCTAGACCAGGCATGGGCAAACTACGGCCCGGGGGCCATACGTGGCCCCTTGGGCTTTTTAATCCGGCCCACCGAACTTGTCCAAATTGTATAATAAAATGTTATTATAATTAAACCTCATTCATTTTAAGATTTGCTTTATATTGTCATATGTTTTACACTTTTTACACTGCAAACACACAACGAAATTCATTTTTTTCCCTCTAATGTTACCTGTAAAAGGCCAAATTCTTTCATGTAACGACTTTTGCATGTCATTTATATTAGTTCACACAAAATTTAGAACCCATTGTGGCCCGCGAGTCAAAAGGTTTGCCCACCCCTGATCTAGACTCTAGAGAAAGCCTATGACAAGGTGCCTAGTGGGGAACCGTGGTACTGCACGAGGAGGTCTGGAGTAGTAGAGAAGTATGTCAGAGTAGTTCAGGATATGTACGACAGCAGTGAAGTGTGCAGGAGGAGTAACAGGGGAGTTTAGGGTAGAGGTGGGATGCACCAGGGATCAGCTCTGAGCCTCTTTTGGTTTGCCATGGTGATGGATAGACCAACAGATGAGGTGAGACAGGAAGTTCCGTGGAATACGATGTTTGCAGATGACATTGTGATCTGCAGTGAGAGCAGGTAGAGGAGAATTTAAGAAGTGGAGGTCTGCTCTAGAAAAGAGAGGAATGAAGGTGAGCAGGAGTAAAACAGAGTACGTGTGCAAATGAGAGGATCCCAGGGGGAACAGTGAGGTTACAAGCAATAGACGTATAGACGCGAGAGGACTTCAGGCACCTCGGGTCAACAGAGTGATGGAGAGAATGTGGAAAGGCTTAGAGACAGTGGCTCTGAGGAAAGGACAGGAGGCGGAGCTAGGGGGGCGGCAGTGGCTCAGTGGGTTGGGCCTTGCGCTGGGAGGCGGAGCAGTCCACCGGCTCAATCCCAGCCCTGGTGGCTGGAGAGGGGCCAGCTTTACCCTTAGAGCACTGCCGAGTTGCCCTTGAGCAAGATACTGCCCCCCGAATTGCTCCAGGTGCGCCAATCATGGCGACACCTTCACCGTACGCCCTCTCTTTATGCTCATGGGGCCCCTATGCATGTGTGTGTGGTTGTTTGAAGGGGCCCTTGTACGAGGGTGTAAACGGAATTTCGTTGTGTGTTTGCGGTGTAAAAAGTGTTAAACATATAATGACAATAAAAGCTCATCTTAATCTTAGAAGTGGAGGAGATGAAGGTGCTGAGGTTCTCCTTGGGTGCGACCAGGTTGGATAGGATTAGAAATGAGGCAATGAGAGGGACAGTGAAGGTTAGACGTTTTGGAGACAAGGTCAGGGAGGACAAACTTTGATGGTTTGGACATGTCCAGAGGAGAGACGGGGACTATATCTGTAGAAGGATGCTGAGGATGGAACTGCCAGGGAGCAGGGCTAGAGGTCGACCCAGGAGAAGATACATGGACGTAGTGAGGGAGGACATGAGAGTGGCTGGTGTTGGGGAGGACGATGCAAAGGACAGGGTGAAGCGGAGAAGGTTGGGTTGCTGTGACCCCTCGGGGGACAAGAAGAAAGTCTGCACGAGATGCATGCTGTTAAATGAACACAGGCGAACAGAGTGTGGCGCTGTCGTTGCATCTGTTGTCGGTCGCTTGTTTGAAGGACATTTCAGTCTCTTGGCTCTGAAACTTCCTTTTCTATCTTCAGCCCAAGCCACCCGTCGTTCGCCGTTACCCAGAAGCCTCCCTCACTCACGTTTTACCAAGGCTCAGCTGCTGGTCAGCAACTTAAACCTGAACAATCAGTGAGCGGTCTGACTGATGGCTCTCGCCCTGAAACGTCTTCAGGCTCTGAGCAACAAGTTCAGTCACAAAACGGCGATCTCGACCAACTCACCAAGGAGCAACAGCTCCAGGAGGAGGAGGCGTCGTTGCTGGCTAAAATTCACCGCATGACGGGCGACGCATCTCCCGCCGCCGCTCGGCTTCGCAGAACAAAGCTGCTCATCCCAGATTCTGACGAAACAGAACTTGTTGAGGACAGTCAGGAAGTGATCGTTACCGGCTTCGATACCCTTCAGGAAATGCCTTTAACCCGGGCGGAAGAGCCAAATCAGAAGGGAGTAAAGGATGTGTAAGTGATGAAGGCCTGTTCTCCCCTTCCTCAGCTACCCTGCATGTCCCTGCGCCGCCAGCAGGTGTGAGGAACTTTCGTTTCCGGGGGACCGGTCCTAAGTCGATTTGGTCGTCATTCAGCCGATGCTAATTTATCATTAATTATTATGCTGTGACATGATACTGTCGGCATCTTAAAGTTATATTTTAGCAACATTTTCCTATTTTTATTATGTACATAATATACAAAAACATAAAATACAGGTGTGAAAAATATAAAAAACGTTATTTAAACTCAATTCAATACAATAAAAAATTAAAATAGGAAATAAAAATGCTAAAATTATTGACCGCTGGCATCACTAATGCTCGGCTGTGGGCTACATCATCATCATCATCATCATCATCATCAGTTGGGGCAGCAGGCGATGCTCTGTTCATGGTCAGCTTTGCTTCACACACTCGATTCGCTCGCTCACTTCCTGGCAGGATGTCGTAACCACACATGCTACCGGACCTTGGTTTGCTTGGTTTGTAGGAGATTTAAAAATTCTCCAAACCATAAAAGTCACCCATAGATAAAATAGCGGTTCTTATGCTGATGCTGCTGCATATGTTTTATATTGTTGCCATCTAATTTCGCACCAGTGCTGCAATCCGACGTGCTACCAAAGCTTGCATGTCGCTGCACTAATAACAGACGATCGCTTTCTTCCCACCAAAGTTTATCTTACTTTTCAATTCTTCATGTCCTCCCTCTTCTTAGGCTAAAAGCCCGGCCAGCCGGCGTCCCCGACAGTCCAAGGAAGGAGCCACCACTCCATCACTGCGAGACGAAGACTTCTTCTTGGCTACCTACGTTACCAGAGGAAGAGCCCTCTGACCTCAAGTCACCTGGTCCAGTTCAAATGGTCAGGGAGGAGGCTGATGGGAAGGACGACGCAGCTGAGGTAAACGTATTCAGTAACCCCAGCCAAGGAGGTTCTGTTTCTGCTGGCCTTTACCGAGACACTGTGGAATCAGTCGTGGGCAAACGGATCCACCATGACTGAAAGTGTTCTTTTAGTGAATAACTTCTAAACTAATAATGACGTCAACGTGAATCCAAATGCGAAAAGTCTGTTTTCATGGTTAAGGAATCTAAAAATAGAGATAAAATAAACATCATTTTACTATGCAGTCAGATCTGAAGTTCCTTTTCTTCATCCCTCCATCCTCCTCTTCCAGGACCTGGTGAACTCCAGCCAGTCGCTGCTCCAGTGGTGTCAGGACATCACCAACATCTACCAGGGGGTCAAGGTCACCAACTTCAGCACATCGTGGAGAAATGGCCTGGCCTTCTGCGCCATCCTGCATCACTTTCATCCAGACAAAATGTAACGCATGCAAGGCAGGATGACCCGCTTCTCAGAGTGCAGCCTCTTTCCAATTACATAGTCTGCCAGTTCAGCTCAGCGCGCAGCAAGTCAAGATGTGATTGGTCGATGACCAACTGTCCAAATATAATCGTCAAATTAAAAGACATTTTCTCAATATGTTCTTGTTTTCTTGTTTTAACCTCAGAGATTTTGACAATTTGGACTCTCAAGACATCAAACTGAACAACAAGAAGGTAAGGAATGGACTCGTTCATCCTAGTGTCTGGGTGTGCCTCACTCAAGAGGTTGTTGCATTCATTTATATGTCCAGAATGTAATTTCTGAGTTAAAGTACAAATAAAAAACATCTAAATCGCATGGGATTATGGGATTATGGGATTGTGTCTCCCTGACTGTTTTATTCACTTGCTTGTTTTCCTCTGATTAATTATTCCTGGCGGAACCGCAACAAGTGAACAAATGAAACACGCTTTGGCATAAACTCTCTGTCTCTTCAGTCTCCATTTGCTGAAATGAACTTCTTCTGACGTTACATTTTGCTTCACACCAGGCGTTTGACGGTTTCGAGGCGCTGGGCATCTCTCGTCTGCTCGAGCCGTCCGACATGGTTATCCTCTCCGTTCCCGACAGGCTCATAGTCATGACCTACCTCAGCCAAATCCGCTCCCACTTCACCAACCAGCAGCTGAGTGTGCTTCAAATAGAGCACAACAGCAGCCAGTCCAGCTACGGCCTCCCCCCCTCCGGTCCCGGCCCGTCCAACGCGGACGCCGCTGCGTTCTGCATGGCCAGGCTGAACGAAGGCGTGAGCCTGGAGGAAGGAGGAAGCAGCACATTGGTCGTCCCTCCGCCCAGGACCAAGCGGCCGATTAAAGGTCTCTCTGTCTGTAATAAGTCTGTTTCAGCTACTTCTACCTACAGTCGGTTTCACTTCAGATTCCAGTCATCATTCTGAGATGCTCAACAGTTTCTTCATAGAGTGGAAATATAAATACATTCGCTGAGGTGGCGCACAAATATCATCAACCCGGAAAAAACAGAAAAGAGGAGCAGGGGACGTCTCCGTTTGTGTCTCCAGGCAGCGCAGGAACGTCAAGCGGAACAGTTTGACTTAGTTCCATAGACGAGCAGCAGGGGAAAACAAATCATTAAATCAAGTTTACAACGGGTCAATAAATTCTTGTGTTCCAGAGTTCCTACAGTAAATAAGTAAATCATTCCGAGTTTAATGGTAAAGGTCATAGGTCTGGATCTGGATTCGTTTTTACAGGATTTCTCACAGGGTAGAGGCAATTTATGAGACATGGAACATTCAATTCATTAAAAAAAAAAGACTCGATGCCCATAAGGTTTAGCATTTTTCAAAGTCTGATCCGGATCCAAGTAATGATCCAATGCTGAATATTTAAAATTTTAAATATGGTCCTGAAGGAAAAAAAACTAAGAATGCTGCAGACTTGGAACTAATTAAACAAAAACTAAATGTAGCTTTAACAAAGCTGATAAAAATCTGGTGTCAAGCTGGATGGAGCTTCCGAAGTTTCAGAGCTAGCTCCTGAAGAAAACCACCACCGGTGGAATGTTGCTTTTCTTGAGTAACTATCAAACTAATTATCATCAATCTTGTTTTAATCTGATTTTAAGAATTATAATGAAGTTGCTGAATAGAATGTGTGGAATAATGAGGCTTCAAGATGCTCAGTCTAACTTCTGATATCTGTTTCTAGTGGATGAGTCAGTCACTCCCGTCCCACCGCCGAGGTCAATCAACAAAGCATTCAAATCCGGGTCTCAGGTAGCAATTTGTATTTAACGGTAACTTCAATGAACGCATGAGCCTTGATATTTGCTTCATTTTAAGGCTTCGTGTTTTTCTTGTCCAGGATGAAGATGGCACGAGTCCCACGGCTGAGCTCTCTGGCGATGCACGTGGGTACCTGAGCATGAACGTTAAGCGTCTCATTAACATCTAGTCTTTATTCCCAGCTCTCCTCTTTGCTTTGTCCCATCCGTGCAGAATTGCAGAGCACATCTGAGACCCAGCCGCCCAAGCAAGAGGAAGACACGTTGGTCAGTTCTGTTTCCCCTTCTCTGCGTCTTTGCTTTGACCCTCAGTTTCACATCAACTCTACTGAAAACCCTGAATTGCCCTGGCCTCTCTCTAATCCTTTGACCCCCCCCCCCCCCTTCCTTCTTCTGGTGCCCGTCTGCCGTTGCCTCGTCTGTGTTCATGGGTGATTGTGTGTTCTTCTGACCACGCCCGGGGCTCGTGGTCAGCGTCTGCAGGACACCAGCCAGTACGTGCTGAGCGAGCTGGCAGCACTGGAGACGGAACAGAAGCACATTGACAGCAGAGCTGCTGTGGTGGAGCGGCGCCTACGCAGCCTTATGGAAACAGGTAGAAAAAGGTTTTTTGTAAAAAAAAGGTTTTCTGTCCAGTTGCGTTTGGAATCCTCCTTCCCGTCGTCTGTTACTGCAGGAAGCGACCGCGATGAAGAGGAGAGACTCATTCAGGAGTGGTTCACGCTGGTGAACAAGAAGAACGCTCTGATTCGCAGGCAGGACAATCTGGAGCTGCTGTAAGAGAACTCGCGCACACGCAGCAGACGAGCAATCGAAGACAAGCACAACACACAAGGGTCGCCTCACTTTACCGAATGTCATCCACAGCCAAGAGGAGCAGGACCTGGAGAGGAGGTTCGAGCTTCTGAACAGAGAGCTGCGGGTCATGCTGGCGATAGAAGGTAAGCGGCATCCGGCACCAGAATGCTCATTGTGATGCTGGTCAAAGTGGAGCTAATACTAACAAGTTTATGTTGATTTTAAATGATAGAAATGCATAATATTTAAGGAGAAGATATTAAAATCTTTTTTAGATCTATTGTTCCTGCTGGTTTACACGATATTTAAATTTTTCAGTTCAGCACTGCTGGTTTTAATCATAATAATAATAATTATATTATTGATTGACAACTTGGCCAACATTTTGTGTGGCTTTGCCCCGCGATGCGCTGGCGACGCTTCCGGGGTGTACCCTGCCTCTCGCCTGTAGAAAAGCTGGGATTAGACTCCAGCAACAGCCGTGACCCACAAGGCGGATAAAGCGGACGTGAAAATAAAAAGGCCGTCTGTACATGAAATTATAAGATATTAATAAAAAAAAAAAGATTAAAAGCAATTAATGACATTCCACCACGACATGAAATCAGCTGTCGTTTCCAGCACACAGTAGAAAGGACAGCTAGCAGTTCGTAGCTCCGCCATATGAACCTTGAACTTCTGCTGTGTCCTGCAGACTGGCAGAAGTCCTCCTCTCAGCAGCAGAGGGAGCAGCTGCTCCTCCAGGAGCTGGTGTCTCTGGTCAACCAGCGCGACGAGATCATCAGGGACATTGACGCCAAGGAGAGAGGGTGAGCGTTTGTAGGCGAGTGGATGGAAAAAGTCACGGGGAGATGGAAGATTCTCTGTTAAAAAAAAAGGGGAAAGGCTCGAATAAACGCATTTATATACTGTTTAACTTATCGAGTTTTAAAAGTAACCCTCAGGCTCACCTGCAAGTTGATCTCAAATATAAAGTTGTCTCAATGGTAATTATTATGATTACCTAATAAACCACACGGGAGGAGTTTCCATGTCCATGTTCTCCTCTCCGGGTTCTCCGGTTTCCTCCCACCACTGAAAACATGAAAAAGTGAATTGGTTGCATTACATTGTCCATGTGTGAGTGTGTGTGTGTGTGTGTGTGTGTGCGTGTGAATGCAGGCTCCAGCACGACCCGCGACCCGGAAGATGAATGAATGAAACATATAATGTTTGTGTTCGCAGGGCTCTGGAGGAAGATGAGCGTCTGGAGCGTGGTCTCGAGATGAGGCGGCGAAAATACAGCAACAAAGACAAATGTGTCCTACAGTGAGAAGAGAGGACATGCACTAACATCTTGTACTACTGACTGTCTCAAGTCCTGGAAGTTGTTGTTGTTGTTTTATCTTGTTCTATTTGCACATATAAAAAAATAGGACTGTCCTCATATTGCCATGCCTTTATTTTCCTGTTCTGTTCTGAAGAAACTCGATAAGATTTCTGCTTTGACTGCTTGATAATTAGAATCTTTTAAGTTGGTCTTAAAGTAATTAGTATTATTTTGATGGTGTTCGTATACTTTTATTTATTTAAATTATTTGTCAGATTGTACATGTTTTGCATACATGGTGTTGTGTGTTTGCGTGTTTTGTTCACAGCCACATGGGCGGCTTGTCAGAAGAGACGCGGATGGTAACTGCGAAAGGGTTTCCAGCTGCTCATTGTCTGCACACATCAAGGGTTTTATTCATTTTGCCGTGGTGTTTTTCTTTTGTTTCCAAACACTCCCACCCTGAAAGTTAGAAATATTGAGTGTGAACATGCCAATACTTATAAAAGTAAGAAGCCAAGTCATGAGCTGGACTCAAACCCCCAAAGTTCAAAGCGCACGGTACATAATTTCACCTCCAGGATAACCCACGTCGTCGCATTTTGATTAAACCCTTAAGAAAATTCCACTTCTTGCAATATTAGCTTTTTTTTTATTATTATTATTATTTTTTTAATCTTTGGTAATTACACTTTCTGTGCAACAAGGGATTCCTGAGATGTTTTTAGCAATAAAAACATTCTTTTTAAGTCCGACCACGAGTGCCTTAATTCACCTGCAATGACGGATCCTCAGAGACGAGCTTGGTTCTTCCTGTGTGTCCACTGAATACTGCGTCCTGCTGATACCCTGTTGGTGTTGCTGCTTGTATCCATGAGGGGAAAATACAATGAATGTTACTGATTATAATAATTGATGCTGAAACAATAAATGAATATTGGTTGGTTGCTTATATCTCTTTATTGTCTAACCTTTAAACACATCATGAACTCATGAATATGTGATACCATGTAAGAAACATGTTGATGAAGTGAAACGTTTATTTTCCAAATGAAATGGGATTCGGGTGGAATCCGAAAATGGCCCTTGAAATACATGATGGCTCATCTCCGGGGCTCTGATAGAATCTTAACAAAGATTCTAAATATGCAATCATTTACATCTAGCTACAACACGCTACACACACATTTGTAAAATGTTTAGCTTTGCTAATTGTCCCACATGTGCAAGTTGGATTCCCAGTGAGGAAACAGTTAAGTTGTCTCCTCCTCAGTGTAATTTATAGGACATTCTCGGGGGTCCACTCCTCATCCTGGTGCGTGTTACTGTATACAGCACCTTGATGTGAAGAGGATGCACTTAGATAGACTGTGGCTGTGGATGCAGGGAGGGGCCCTCAGAGAATGCCTGTATAGAGGCTCAGACATTCTGTGCTACACTCCTGCTTACAAAGAGAAATGGTTATTGGATCCCATAAACTGGAGCAGCATTGCAGTATAAAAAAAACATCTTACAGTTTTTCAATGTTGCCTCCACACGAGGTAATAAACCTACCTTTTGTTCCCAGAACCCTAAACACAAATCAAAAACGCACACACAAAATGCTAAATGCAACAGAAATGGGTTTGCCTACACATCATATCAAACACTGCTGTGTAAAAAGAACATAGAACAGGCCTTTGAATTGGATTGGACTCTCTGGCCAGCCTCCCACATGGTCAACCAAAGTGGCCTGGATCTTATCAGAAATGATGGCTCTCCTTCCTCTTCCTCTCCCACCTCCTCCTCCTCCTCTTCCTCTCACTCTTCTGCCTCTCCGATCGCTTCTCTCTTCAATGTTGCTGTCCGTTGCTGTCCAAACCAGGTGCCCATATCTGGCCATCTTATTGCTGAAGCTCTGATTGCAAATTGCATGGCAGGCATAGAAATAGGAGTTTTGCCATTTGAGTGGTTGTGTGTTCCACGTGGAAAGAGGGTTTATCCATGAAGACTGTGTGAAATGGAGAGAATTGTGTGTGGTGGTCTGAAAAAAGTGTGGTTTGCCTTTGAGAATTGAGTGAGAAGCAGGAAATGTGCTTGTGTTTCAGCAGAATTGGTTTATGGAGTTTGAGGTTTCTGTGATTGTGTTTCAAGTTCGAATTTTTGTGTGTTACCAACTGAGAAAACCTTTAAATGAAATGGATGAAATGGAGTACACTGAAGTGTGTGTGTGTGTGTGTTTGTGTGTGAAGAAGATATGCAGACGCAGGGAGGGAGACAGACGTTGATCAAATGCCAAGAGACACAAAATGAACCAAAGTGGACCAACTCATAAAAAAAAATCACATTATCAAAGCTAATCAAAGTGAAGAGAGACAGACTCCTGATAAAAGACAGTTATCTCCAGAACAAATATTGTCACAGACACAGAGGAGAAGAGGAGAGGAGAGGAGAGGAGAGGAGAGGAGAGGAGAGGAGCGGGGGGGTGTTTATTACCTCCAGGTGAGATTGATTCCATCCTTCATACTGGTTACCGGCTGTATCTGCCATGCACACATGTAGGTGTGTGTGTGTGTCTGTGTGTGTGTGTGTGTCCCATTCATCTGACTTCTGATCACAAACCTTTTTTTTTTTACATCTTTATTTAGTCACGGAAAGCTTGCTGATGTTTTCACCTCGGCTCGCTCGTTCTTGGGAACCTTCCAGAACAACGAAGCCTCCGACTGGGAGTTTGGGGATTTAGGAGGCTTTGCTGCTCTGGATCAATGTGACAGCATGTTTCGTGAGAGGCGACTCTATTACCTGTTTTCCTTCCCGGTGTGCTTCCCTGCTTTCGCTGAGATTTAATCCAACATCCAATCATTTACCTGCAGAGGTTTTTTGACTTGGTTGTTTAGTGGCCTTCTCCAGGCTCAAATCAAACTGCTTCTGATTCGATCGCCAAGGATTCATCGTTTCTCTGTTTCTTGAATTCTTTTTTTTTTTTGACATGCATGCAGTCGGGACACCTGAGGGAACCTTACGGGGGGAACAAAATGTTCTATTTTAACAGCAGCAGGCCAGAGAGAATGAGGTCGCGCAGAGAGGAGTTTAAAGGTTCTCCTCTCTGGGTTCTGTGTCATCTTTGAGTAATCCCATTGTTAATGCCTTTCCCATCACACGCAGGGTAATGCAGAAAAAATGTTCTGTCCCTGGAGAAATGCGACTGCATCATGAAAGACATCATAAGGAAATGTAAGATGACGCAGGCATGCATCGCTCGCTGTGTGTATGGAAAAGCTGATCCGATCATCTGGTGGAGAAATCATCTGACCCATCCCTCCTCTCCAGATCCCTTTCTGGCCGTCAGCGCTTTTTAAACCTGAACAGTTTTCTGATGATTTTCTAGCAGCAGGTCTGACGTTTGTTTTTACACGTGCGATTCTTTATTCGCCCCCAAAACTCCAACTGCGCTCCATGCGTTTGTGCATCGGTGTCATTCGAGCCGGTCGTGCTGCTTTCTTTTTTCTTTTCTTTTCTTTCTCTCTCTCTCTCTCTCTTTCTCTCCAAAGCTGAAAGTTATTTTTGGACGGAAAGAACTCAGACACTGCAGTTTCCATCAAATTGTATCACATGACGTCTCACTGGAAATCCAGTAGCAGGGCCTCACAATGGAATTGTTTAGTTTTTCCCCATTTCTGCCAATTTAAAGATTGAGATGGGCGAGAGTGACTCCTCGGTTTTTCAGATAAATATATAAATGGAGATTACAAAAAAAAAAAAAAAAAAGAAAGAAACATTCCAAACATTAGCTTTATGCCCTCGTGGGTGTGAGTTAATATTCTCAGAGTGAGGTTGTTCCAGTGAAGCTAATCTGTGGAACACAGTCGGAGTCTGTGTTTGTCCTGGGGCAGATCCCAGTCGGTACAGTAACACGAGGGGAGACGAACATTAAGGAAGGAGAACGTGGCTGAGAATCACGCTCAGCGAACTCCTCCTGCGTTAGATGAAGGTTTGAGAGCCATCACCTGGCATGCAGACAGTAATTAGACATAGCTGCACCGCAGGGCCACCAGCCAGCGTGCAGCTGCAGCTACAAAGATCTTCTCCACAACGGTTCAAGGATTTTCTAGACCTCAGCCTGCAAGGAATGATTTTTCAAACATTTGACAGTGACCCCCCCCGGTTTAGTCAGATACTTGTGGTGAATATTTGTCAGTCTGGGTGTGGCGGGAGGCTCCCTCTGCCGTGAAAGGTTAAACGCGTGGACCTCGCAGAAGAAGTGGATGAAAGCATCGTCTTTTTCCTCCACGCCGCAGAAATCACCAGGAATGCCTACAATCAATTATTTCACCACAAGGCCACAGCTAATTGCTTCAGTGTGTGTGTGTGTGTGGGGGGGGGGGGGGGGGGGGGGGGGTCACCAGTGGCTGGGAAAAACGAAGAACTGTCACGCTCAGAGGTATTTGACATTGCATAAATACTTTAGATCTATCTATCTATCTATCTATCTATCTACCTATCTATCTATCTATCTATCTATCTATCTATCTGTCTGTCTGTCTGTCTGTCTGTCTGTCTGTCTGTCTCAGTGCTGATATGCACTAGATTTAACATTCAACTGGGGGCAGTATGTTGCATGTTCTCCCCGTGTCTGCGTGGGTTCTCTCCGGGTTCCTCCCAACTCCAAAAACATGCAATTTAGGTCAATTGGTTACTAAGTTGTCCGTAGGTGTGTGTGAGTGCGCAAATGATATCCTGTTTGTGTGCTGCCCTGCGATGAACTGGCGGCTTGTCCAGGGTGTACCCCGCCTCGACTACAGCAACCCGGATTACAGATTAAGCCGTTAACGAAATGAAGGACTGAATGAATGAATGATAATAGATCAAATATGCTTTGTGACAACACATCATGTTCAGTATGTTTACATTGAGAGTGCATCTCTGTACACTCCCTCCCTATCACTCTTCCCCCTTGTGGGGGTGAATATCGTTTAGCAGACTCCTTCTGGACTCCTCCTCACCAAGTCACATACAGAGACCCGAAGTCTGCCGTCCCCCCTTCTTATCCGCCTCCTCCTCTTTGCCATCTTCCACCCACCCTGTTCCCAATCCATCATCTACAGTGTAATACATTAGTTTTTTTTTTTTTGTCACGTTAACGCAGGAGGGCTTTGGACCTGTAGCTGCATAACATGAAACGCTCAACCTGGACAGAAAAACTTTGGAGTCTGTCTCGGAACGACGGCGGGTTCAAAGACACTGAAGACATGGAATTCTTCCGTGTCCACAGCAACAAATGTTCTTTAAGCAAAATGTAAATATCTGGTCTGAAGTAGTTTTTTTAGTTACATTTACTAAATACACGCTCCAGATCTCAGACTTGTTCAGAGAAGTATCCTAAACTGACTGGACTGACCGGTCGCCTCTCCAGAGATCGAACTGTTCCCTCATTAACCGGTGAGAAAATGTCTTCCAAACAGTTGAATAAAAAAAAAAGTACTTAAAGTAAGATAAATAGTCACAAGAAAAAAATGATTTGCACTTAAATGTTCCCGTCTAGGTTTCAAATGACAAATCACACAAAAATGATGATTAACCAAGACATTTATTTACAATCAATCAATGGGTCAGGCTTAGCGCTTGCCACCAACGCGAGGTGCGTTGCGATCTTGGGTTTCTGAGCAGTCTTGGTGGAAGACAGTTGGTCTCTAGAGTCTGACTGGTGGGTCACGGGGTGGAAATTAATTGCATTGAGAGAGTCAGGAGTTGTGATTTATATTTGATCCAGCCAACGGTGGATGATAGAATCAGCCGTCCTCTTTGTCCAGTGGACAGGGTCCCTAGGCTGAGTCCTGAAGTGGGCCGGATTGAGTCCTGACAAAGCCTTGCAGTTGGCTTGAATGAAATTGTTGAGCTTCACCAGCCGCTGCTTCTGCTCCCTTCTCAGTCTGACAGAGAAATGGATCACCGGAACGTGAAGACTGGCATTAGGAAATGTTTCCTGGGCCACTTTCAGCAGATCATCCAGCTGTTGGATTGTGTTCTCCATATTCTGTCTTCTGAGACAGTTGTTGAGTCCTGCCGACAAAACAACTGTCTCCACCGTGTGGGTCGGTGGAAGCCTCCTGAGCATTTCGGTGACATGGAAAAACTGGGCCCCTGGATAGCTGTCGACTTGAATGTTTGGGTCTGAAAATCTTGGCACCCGAGCAAGATTGGAATCCCCCAGGAAAATGATGGGTTTCCTCGGCTGAAAACGCCAATTTGCAATCTTGCGATCAGTCCATTGGTGGACTGTCGGCTCCCAGGTAGCAGGTGGAGGTGCGTGATGCTGTACAGGAGGTCGGGTGGCCTTCTTTTTCTGAAATGAAAAAGGAAGGATGTTTGTTGTCACTCCCAGAACACTCAGATGTACCCCCCCCCCCAGCGACTGTAGCCATAAAACCATACAGGGATTTAAATGTCTGTTTTTAAAATAATAATTCATCATTTATTGTGCTGCCTCGTTCTACAATAAAGAAAATAAATGAATCATCCCACTGCGATTACAGTGGCAACTGTCATGGGCTCACATATCATGACAACTTTTGTCATCCCATAAGATAAAACACACAACAGGTGTCTTCAGCTCAGGACTACTGGTTTGAAAGAAGAACCTTTGATAATATATATATATTATCATAATGGATATATTGCTTCCTGATTTTTCCAGAACCTCCAGTCTTCCATTTCAAACTGCAGATCTGATCTGAAGTCCAATGAAATAGTAGTTAGGACAAACTCACCAGTGGTTGGAGGTCCTCCTGCCTCTGGGCCTGATCCAGCTGATGTTGAATATGTTGAATTTGATTGTTCCTGAGTCCGATCATCTCCCGAGCGAACTGGAGTTCGGCCTGCAGCCTACTGCTTCCGTCCTCCCGAGAGGACATTTTCCTCTTCCTGCAAACAGGCTGAGAGTCTTCACGCCTGTCCTGCCTGTCGTCCAAGTGGAGACGCGACATGAGACATGTGATGTCGTCCAAGGCCTTTTCAAAAATCTGTGTAAAATTAGTAAAGACATGTTTTGAATATGACAAAGTAGGATATCGATTTGTCCCTGTATAAATATATAATAAGAGGAAAAACGGGCAAAAATATTCTTTACTCTGCTGAGTTTATTTGACTCCACTGTCTTCATAATCCAGTTGCCAGAAGAATAAATAACTGACTCAAATCGGTCCGAAACACAACACTCCCGCTTTTTCTACCGGAAGCTCAACCTCCACCTTAAAGGCATATATTTGTGTGAAACCACACAACTCGTGTCCACCGCAATATAATATAATGGAAATAGGTCAAATTACACATCATTCTGAGTAGAAATCAAACGTAAACAGTGAATGAAAACAGCTGAAAATGTCAAACTGATATATATCAGTCTAACTTTAGCTTTATATGGACACTTAAACAAAGTGACAAACAGAACATCTTACCCTGCTGTCTCTACGGCCGGTCATGTTGGCTCCAAGCGATAGCGACGAGATGGGTGGTTTCATGGGTGAGGAAAAAAGTTTAAAAATCACCAACTAGACGTGGATGGATCTGAGTTGAACTCTAGCAATACTTATATTCAAAAGGTGTTTCACTTTCCAACACAAATATTTCACAGTTCAGGTGAATCCTTCAACGTTGTAGACTTTATATACCCAACCAACATCAAAGACGTCAAAGGATGTATGTAGGGTTGTTAGTGTGCTTTGATGTAGGTAGCTATGGCTACGGCATGGGAACCCATGCAGACACGGGAATATTATACAAAATACACACAGAAATGTCAAGGTCTTCAATTATTTTTTAAATTAATATTACTTTGTCATTGTCAACACTGAGTTTCCACTGTGTCATCTCCACTTATTTGGGAAACCAAATTAGTTAGCCTTAAACTATTGTTGGCGTAGTGGTTAGCACTGTCACTTCACAGAAAAGAAGGTTTCGGGCTCGAACCCTGCAGAGCTCCGCATTTCATCCTGCAAAATCTGTATAAAAGATTAAATAAATTATCTCCTATTATGACAGTTCAGCAAAAGACACGAAGATGTTTCAACCGAATGCGAGTGAAAGTACCGGTAAATCCTTTAAAAATCTGACCGTGGAATTACAGCATATACTGTATGATGCCTGCAAAAGTACAGCTCTCCACGTAAACTTGCATGAGAAGGTTTTTTTGGAGACTCCTCCACCCTCAGGATTGCAAATCTCCATTGTTATTCTTGAAACCCATTGCCATCCCATCCTCTTCCATTTCACAGACACTTTGTTTTGTCTGGCGTTCCTCGTCCAGTCGAGCCATCTCTTTTGCAGTCGTAGAAGCGACAGAGCTGAGAGAGGGAGCATGGAGCTGAGCAGGAGGAGCAAAGAGAGCGGGGGGGCAATTGTTACATTCTGTAGCTTCTTCGGCCTTTCAGTAGCACGAATGGGGAGTGTCCACAAGATACCTCTGTTCTGCAGAGCAATTCTTTCTGGGCTGTTTGCTGATGACAGATCAGGCGGCGTCTTTCCCTCCGAGTTCCTGCAACACACATCAGCCCCAAAGTCCAGCAGGAGATCCACGACGTGGGCTCCTCCCCCTCGAACCGCAGCGTGCAAAGGACTGTCCTGCCCACATCCCACACGGACGTCTGCGCCTGCATGTGGCCACATAGAGAAACTAGTCGTTAGTTACGTAACCTGAGGAAAGGCGGGTACACCCTGGACAAGTCGCCAGTCAGTCATAACTATAGACTGTTTCAGTGGTTGAGAAGCATGTCAAGAATCCATCAAATCTCCTGTAGCCATCAAAGAACGTCAAATCAAGAACAGATCTGCAGCTGCACGGATTTTAGCTGGAGGGTGCCGTTTAAGTCACCGAGAAGCTAGAATCTGCGAGTGTAGTAGAGTCAATAATGAGATGTGGCAAATGGCTGCAAGTCAAAGACAGAGAAACTCGGCTGTGACCTCGGAGGAAAGGAGTCTACAATTGAGATCTGTGTGTTCCATTAAGAGGCCTTTGAGCTGGCGGCTGGGACACGCCGTAAATACGCCGAAGAGAAATGGGCCAGTTGGGAGTGCAGAATGATGGAAGGAAGAACTGTTGCCTGTTCTATCTATTATATTTCTGGTATGAGTTTCTGGGATTGTGACCCTCTGCATCAGGAGGGGGGGGGGGTCTGTCTGATAGAATAAACAGAACGGCGGTAGGAGGATGGGAGTAAAAGATGAGGTCGGCGTGGAGAACCCGCTGACTTTAGAGCCCGGAAGATGAAACTGAAAACGTGGGAGATAACTAGCAAGAAGATAAGCAGAGGGAGGAGGGCAAGGGCGCGGGAGGAAAGGGGGGAGGGGTTGAAAGTATATGATGGAAACTGTGAGAGGAGAAAGAGAAGAGAGAGGGTTGAGGGTAATTCAGGAGAAAAAAGCAGAGGGGAAATGAAGGATGTGGAAGAGGAGGAGGAGGAGGAGGAGGAGGAGGGCGGGTGGAATCAGTCCAAATGGCTCTTTAGGTTCTCCAGGATCCTGAGGTTTTATGTTTGTTCTGCCTGTAGTCCTGACGGCTGTTAGATAACTGGAGAAGACCGCCGAATAGTCAGACTGTATATATTCTGTGTGCCAAGCCCAACGCTCACACAGCCAGCTGACTCGTCTGCTGTAAACAGAGCAGAAGCAGAGCTTCATCTGGCATCACGCGGCTAATCGCTGATCCGCTAACACAAACAGCAGCGCTCTCCCATCCATCCCTTCATCCTGTGCTGAGCAGCTGCAGCGGGCGACAGCCGCGCCGTCACTGGCAGGCTTTGCACCCAACAATCAGACGAGAGGCGGCACAAAGAGAAAGCATGAGGATTACCTGAGATCAGCTCAGTGGACTCGGTCGGTTTGTCACCCGGTTTATTCCCATAGTCACAGCTGGCTTCATTTACTATTCTCCGGTTTTCCTTACAACAAGGATCAGATTTAAGATTTTTTTCTTACCGGCACACAACCTCAACCTCTGACTTTGCATCGGATTTAGCATTCATGGGGTATAGATTATGTGATGGCAGTTGAAGTACCCCCCCCCCCCCCCCCCCAGAATAGCCCCCTTCTCCCCATCCAGTGAGAGGTCAGGCTGATGCACATCTGGCATTTCCTGTTGCCTCTCCTCCAGATACCCCTGGGTGGTGGCGAATCACGGACACACTCTGAGGAGCACACCAAGACATCTGCACCCATTCTGAATCATAGTGTAGCACGCACGCACGCACACACACACACGCACACACATACACACACACAGTCACACAGGTATTTCTGCTTCATATTCCAATGTTTCCATTAATCTGGAAACATTTTCCTGTCAGTAAAGACTCCGTAGACAGACAGAAAAAAGATGGTGGTAGAAAAAATAAAAATGGAGCAATGACTGCATTAAGGAAGAATGAGATTAAGGGCATTAACATATAGACACATAAAAACAATGAGAGGCTGAGAAGTAGACCAGGTGGGACTAAATGAAGGCAGGCCACGACCATCTTTGCGTCTCACAGAGATGACAAACACTTTCCATTCCTGTGGATGCTGTGGGGGGGTGTCTGAAGCCATCGGCAAGACGGGGGGACAGAATGGTGCCGTACGGTTTTCATAACTCTCTGAGGGTTTTTGGTTCCATTACACCCCCCCCACCCCCACCCGTCTACCCTTCAGCCTACTCACACTTTACCAACCCCCTTTTCCAAAAAAACACACAATTCTTTTTCCTCTCTCAATCCCTCCCCCCCCCCCATCTTTCTCTCCGTCTGAGGCTCAGCCTCAGAGTCAGCGTTGCGCTGGCGATAGAGCCCCAGCAGGATCGGAGAGAGGAGAGGGTTTTCGTCAATGGCGAAAGGAGCAACTCACCGCACCAACTCATCACTGGACTCATCTTGAGTCTCTCGGACTTAACGGAAGGGTCGGCTGCTCCTGTCCTCCGGTTTGGACGTTGGATTCTACTTCACTGGTCTTCACTTTGGATTGTACTGAACTTCACAGGACTTTCTACGGGGTGCCCCTTGTTTGTTTGCACTGGTTTTAATTCATTTTTAAAGGATCAGATGATTTCTATTTTGCTGTCGCAGTGCTGACTGATTCTGCACTGACTGGGCTATTTGTTATCGCACAAATCAAGGTAATTCAAGGTCAGTTTTGGACTTTGGCTCCAATTCCGCCAAGTAAAAAAGTCATTTGGACCAATATAATTTATTCAAATACACTTAAAGGAAATCGATTATTTGGCAAGTTCTAGTTTGTGAAATTACTTGAAGTGATCAGGTTTACTTCAATAGCAGGTCAAAAAGTTCGATTTTCCTTAAATAAGTTATTTATTTTTGCATTAAGTTTGGGCTACTTTTTTCTACTCATATGCTGGCCCGGTTTTAAACTCATGGCTTGGTGGAGGACGCAGAAGACAATCAGGAGCAGCAGCAGCTTCGGCAGCATGAGCCTCTCGTGTGTCCTGTGGCTGCTGATGGTTTGTCTGGCACCTGGAAGCCGAGGCCAGAGGCTGAGGGAGACGGAGCAGCCAGCAGCCAGGGCTCATTTGGCAGAGAAGGATGGCCTCTGCCACCAGGATGGATGCTACAGTGTTTTCCTCCAGAAGAGAACCTTTAGGGAGGCTGGGCGGAGCTGCCGCGAGCGAGGTGGAACCCTGGCAACGATGCATAGAGAGGAGGCGGCGGGCATGGTCCATGCGCTGGTGTCGGCCATTGAGACACAGAGTCCCAGACCACGACTTCGCCTCTGGATTGGGCTCCACAGAGCATCGCGCCAATGTTCATCCACGCGGCCACTCAGAGGATTCGTCTGGGTCACAGGCAAAGTCACAATTCTATGATATTTGACCCTTCATTGCTAATGTTTGTTGTGTAATTGCATTTTAAGGAGTAAAGTCAGATTAAACAATCCCAAAATAGGCAAAAGTATAATACTTTTGGAAAAAAAGAAGAATTTCATCATTCAGTTTTCCTCCTCCTTTCAGCTTTTCACAAACCACTGCACTCAAGACTAATGGAACATATGCAAGTCAGGGTCCGCATTACTGAGAATAGCTTTGCAAACATTTATTTGTCATATCTTGGACTGATCTTTGGAATGTTTGCAGCCTGGAAGCACATATAAAACTAAATTAGGCAATATCAAATCTAAATAGTAAATATTTGAATCTGTTTCGCCTGACAGATTTTAGTTAAACATGCATTATATGAAACAAAAACAGGCTTTACTGAACTTTAATGCAACTTTTTACAACCACAGCTGTAGAAAATCAACCTCCCCCCATGCAGAGTCTGGCACCCAGGCCAGACTCCTGAATAAATTACATTAGCTTCTGTTTTTTGAGACAAAGAATGATACACAGGTTCAGTCCTATTTTGAACTCACTGCTGCACCACTTAGCTCAGTCACATGCAACCGAAAAAACTAAAGGGTTTCAATCAGTCACAGCATCTGTATTTGGCCGAAAAAAAAGTCTATATTTTTCATGGAGTTGTGTGACCAGTTCAGTGATCTTGTTTGACAGTAATTTCCTCCTAAGCCCCAGTATAAATAACGTTAATGCATGCATGTGGAGCTAAAAGCAGCGCTAAAAAAATAGTTTCGACAGTGACAGTGACAGTATGTTTTTTCTCAATAAGAAGATCCAGTACATACATACACAGCAGTGGAGCTGCCTCAGGTGTATTTGATCAAAACTGTAATGGAATCACAAATCTCAGCCGATCTGAATGACACAACACAAATATAAATGAAAGAGCAAGAGAAATGAGGTAATATCCAACGCTCCGGTGAGAAGGCTAGTTGCGACTCCTTGTGGTCGTATTTAAAAAAAGAAAAGAAAAAGACGAACAGCAGTTCGAGCCAACGAATGGCAATAGATGGATAGATATGGAAATGAGAATGAGGCCATTTGTACTTGCACTTATCTGGCCCTTGTCTTTGCTTTCCAACAGGAGACCAGGATGGGCGGTTCACAAACTGGCTCCGTGAGGAAACCCCCGGCACGTGTGCGGCCCCTCGCTGTGTAGCGATGACTGTCCACACCTCCGCCGCCGGACGCGAGGGTCTCGATCATTTAGGATGGGTGGATGGCTCCTGTGCGTTGCCTTTGGACGGATACGTTTGCCAGTACGTCTACAAAGGAATGTGTCATCCGCTGGGGGACGAGGGTAGAGGTCCAGCCGTTTACGTCACCCCTTTTCACCTGGTCAGCTCCGCGCTGACTTACGTGCCCTATGGATCTGTAGCCACTTTATCCTGCCCCGAGGACCAGGCAAACCCAGACGCTAGCCTTGAGCAGACTGTGCTGTGCATGGAAAGAGATGACGAGACGGTGGGTTGGTCCAGGGATGCCCCACTTTGCTCATCCACCGCAGCTTCACAGAGCCGCGACTGGTGTGGCGGCGACCGTAAGTGCGAGCAGTACTGTCAGAGCACAGACACGGACTACTACTGCTACTGCTCTGAGGGCTTTGCATTAGACGAGGATGGGTACAGCTGCAAACCCGATCCCTTGATCCAAACGGACTCCCCCAAGTTATCCTCCGACTCTGCCGGCCCCACTGAGCAACCCCACGTCAAAGAGGTCTGCCTGGAGATGGGATGCGAGTACGATTGCGTGGAGACACTTCGTGGAAGGCGCTGCACGTGCCCACCGGGCTACCAAATGGGCCCAGACGGCCGCAGATGCTCCGACGTGGACGAGTGTCAGCAGCAACCGTGCACGCAGGTCTGCGTCAACGTCCCCGGCACCTTCCACTGCACCTGCCACACTGGGTATCAACCTGATAATGACGGCGAGTGTGTGGACACCGATGAGTGTCTCGACGAAGGCAGCTGCGAGGGCACTTGTGAGAACACGTTGGGCTCTTTTGCATGCCTGTGTAATCCAGGATACGAGTTCGGCAGTGGAGGAAAGTGCGTGGATGTAGACGAGTGTACGGGGGAGTCGCCATGTCAGCAGCAGTGTCTCAACTACATGGGAGGGTACCAGTGTTACTGTGACAATGGCTATGACCTACAGTCAGACGGACTCACCTGCAAGCCTTCATCTGATGATGAGGAGTATTCTACTTTGACCCCTGACACCAGCGACTCCACTAACGTGCCTGATTTGGATCCTAGCCATGATGTCCCCTGGTCAACCTCTTTCACCCTGGACCCAAACTTTGAAGAGACCAACTTTGACATTGAATGGCTCACCGAGGCCCCCGAGGGACTCTCCCCTGATATGGTGCGTGGTTCTGACAACCATCTCAACCAATGGGATGCCCTATCGCCAGAGCAGTATCAGACAGCCCCGCCCCCAACTCAAAAAGATAGCACAGGCAACGAAATCGAAAAAGCTAAAGCAGTAGGTAGAGATGAGAGTGCTGAGAATGAAAGCGACCCGGTCACTGGGGAGATGGAGAAGGACGGTTCCGAGATGGATGGCACAGAAGATGCCAGCAGCTCAGCTGAGGCTGGAGATGGATCTGCTGCAAGTAAAGGGAAGAACGACAAGAGCTGGCTGCTGGTGGCCCTGCTGGTGCCCCTCTGCGTGTTCCTGGTAGTGATGCTGGCTCTGGGGATTGTCTACTGCACCAGCTGCGCTGTGGACAAGAGCCTGAGCTTCACAGACTGCTATCGCTCCATACTCCCTACTATGCCTCCCGAGCCGAGGGACGGCAAAACCCAAGCATGAACCTTAAACTAAACGCCCACGGGTCTGTGCACATGTACACAAAAACGCTGAATCCACCAGATCTCTGTTAATATTTGTCTTTTTTTTCTGCAAGCCCTTTGGTGCAACGGACTCTCGGTCTCATTTGTCAAGGGAAACTGAATTCTTTCTGCTGCACACCTTTTGTAAATAATTCACATTTGCATCATGTTTCCATAATTCAATAAAACGGAATAATCCAAGGAAACACTGTGTGGTTTGTGTGTTTATCGTGGTTAAAGGAAAGTAAACTTTAAGCAAGGGAGATGGACAAATATTTGTGAAAAGATTATTTGGGTAATATTTTAGTGTCGAAAGTGTGAGAACAATTTAAGACTGAAGATAATCTTCAATTGCAATGATTATTTGGGATGAGAAGAAAGAAGGAAAGGAAGCTGGGGGGGGGGGGGTTGTGGAAGTTTTGGGAATAATTGCAAACAGCTTGCGTGTAAATAAATCTAGCCACGATGGAATAATAAGGCCACATTGGAAAAATATTACCAGTAAAAAATCTGAATATGAAAGTTTCAAGTTGCAGTTTACCAAAAATAAAATAAATCATAAAATTATGGGACTGAAGTTAAAACTTGTTTACAAGACATGAAACTTTAAAAGAATAAATCTTAATTTGGGGACATTGCTTTAAAACGTAATGAAATTTTAGTAGCTCAGGAAACTTTCAAGTCTTTGAGATCTTCATGTCTGTTATCTGGTGTGTGTGTGGCTACTGGAAAAAATACTCCATTATTTACACACTTTTATTCTTCTTTCCTGCTGCTACTTTTCTTGAAAAAGAACTGCATCCAGTCTGCTGCATGTAAGAAATTTAAGTGAGATGCTTTCACGCAAAAAGATCGTACGGACAGATAATTCAGGGAACGGACCCTAAAGCCACGGATGTGTACAAACTGCTAATATATTTTAATGATAGTTGCATTTTAAAATACAAGGAAGAAGCATGAGTACAAATGAGACTGTGCTGCAATACCAAAGCAGGTTTTGCTTGATTATCAACTAAAGATTAGACTAAAGATAAGTAATAACTAGGTATGTCATAATCAGATCACGTTCTTGCAGATTGGAATGGGACGTTACCTAATGGGAAAATATTGTATTTTGCTTTTTCAGAAGGCAAAGAATAGGAAAAAAAGATTTATTTCAATATAAACCTCTTAACTGTATTAGCAAAGTTTTATATCCACAAATGTAAATAAAATAAGCAAAGACCTTTCATTCAAACGTTTGTGGTTCATTGAACAAAAAGCCTTCAAAAACGTTAAATATCTGTATCACGTTCAATTTATTTGAATGTATGTTCGTTTTAAAATCAAACTTTATTTAAAAAAAGAACAAAAAAGAAAAGAAAAGCCGGTCAGAACACGGATGCCGCTTGAAAGGAGTCGCGCAAGTATGTAATCTGAAAAGTAGGAAAACAACAAAGGCAACAAATCGTTGCCTGTTAAACACGACGAGGTGGCCGAGTGGTTAAGGCGATGGACTGCTAATCCATTGTGCTCTGCACGCGTGGGTTCGAATCCCATCCTCGTCGACGTGGATTTTTCGATTTCTTTGAATATAAAAGTACCTTTTTCTTGCAGTTCATTCTTTTTTATTATGTGTCGCTTTGTCCTACTGTGCTTATTTTGGACTATTTATTTTGGACTATTTAACGTGCTGTTAACTCCACAATGAGTCTACTCCGTCGCTACTTTCTGATTGGTTAGTGTTTCTGTCAACCACAATGTCGCAAGCTGTGATTGGTTAAGAGGCGGGTCTTACGTTGAATGAATACAGGAACTGTAACTTCCAGCGTGAGACTGCAATTTGACGTGCGACGGAAGAACACCAGGTAGAGTTAGTATCGACCTTTCTCTCTTTCGGGATGCACCGAGTTGTTGCTGATCGGTCAGATAAATTGATGTGTTATATCATTTACGACTCGATGTTTAGCCGACGGAAGTTGTGGCAGTGAAATGCTCCAAACGCTTAGCTGTCGTCGTAGCATGCATCATGGGAGCTAACGTTAGCATTGAGTTAGCTGTCCATTAAATGCAGAAATCGTTGTGATCCGGTTGAATCGGGTTCTGCTTTTCAACCAAATTGAACTTCAACTGATCTTTGCGTCTTATTATAATCTTACTAATGTTAGTTATCCTCATCTTATTGTCTAACATGATACATTGAACACAGGCATCGCTGAGTCTGCTTCTTCAGAGCAAGCAAATATCTTAAAAATCACTAAATGATCCACCCAGTATTAATATTAGTGTTTTTATCATTATTAACAATGACTTCTCAATTGGCTGAAATTGCATTTGTTAAAATTGAATTATGATGCTAACTAGGAGGAAAGGTCTGCAATCGATGTAAAATAATAATCATTGCGTATCAATATAGTAGGATATAAGAAGAAAACTGTGCCTTTATGTTCATGTAAAAATACATTTGGTAAAACCTTGTTTTTTGTGAAGGTGAACAAAACTTTAAATATTTGAACTTACAATGTGTGAACACAATATGCTGATTTTAGTCATTATTAAACTGAACAAAGTGTTTGCACAGTTAACGACCTTAAACAAACTATAGATGAGCAAACAATTCCCCGAGAGCTCGCAGAAAAACCTAATTATTTTTCATATTAACTTGTCACTTTCTCCTTCTCGTTATTATCTGTATTTATTGTCTCCCACCTTTCTTTCCCATCCAATTTACACCTCATTCCTTCCTCTTCCTGTTATAGCCGCACTTATTATTTAATGTTTCATCTTACTTTTCCTTTCTCTCCTTTCAATTCAGCTTCTCACAGTTAGTGTCAAATCCCAGGCTGGCAAGAATGGACTCGCAGTACATTCTCCCGAACGACGTTACCTTCGCTGCTCTCGACTGCGCGGAGTCGTTCCGTCTGCTTTCACCTCAGGAGAAGCTCTATGCCCACTACATGTCACGAGCCGCCTGGTACGTCACGGATCTCTAGATTGTTGCAAACTCAAGTCGAGCTCTATTAACACCGGCTGATAAAACTGATATTTTAATGAATGTTGTTTTTATTCGTGAACTGGCTGAAAACACGGCTTTCCTCAGGTATGGCGGTTTGGTCGTTCTGCTGCAGACCTCCCCGGAGTCTGCAAACATATTCGTCCTGCTGCAGAGGATGTTCAGGAAGCAGACTCCCGCACAGCTGGAGCAGGTTGCCGCGGCAGCTGGACTCAGCGTGGAGGAGTTCCAGGTGCGGTCTTTGTGTATTTGGCTGTGTGTGCACACAATTACAAATATTTAGTATTTGACAAACACTCGCTGTTTTGTGTTGTTGTTGTCGGTGATTTTTAGGCCTTCGTGGTGTACGCGTCGGGTCTCTTTGCTAACATGGGAAACTACAAGTCCTTTGGAGACACCAAGTTCATCCCAAATCTGCCCAAGGTAAGAAATCCCCTGGCGCCCATTGTAAAATTAGCTTAGCTGCTTCTTTTGAGTTTGTGGAGACTCGGGTAGGTTAACTTTTCGGTTAAACCGGTTTAAGTTTCACTACGTTTCATTGCGATGCCTCAGAGTGGAAGGTTAGGTAACAAGTTGGTGCGTGTTTAGTCACCATAAAACTTAAGAAGTCAAAAGTCAGTGGAAAGAAAGCCCTCCTATTGTATTTATTTATTTATTATTTATTGGTAATACACTTTATTTTCTTATGTGTATATATATATATATTGTTTTTGTTTATTATTTGCTTATTAATGTCTTGTCTCAGATGATGTTTTGTTAAAAAATAAAAAGTTCCAAAAGAAAGCCCTCCTATTGAGATGAGTCACTTCTTTCTGGATACAGAATCCATATTAAAACCGATATTAAACATCGTTTTGCATGGGTGCCCCAAACATCACTTTAACAAGGTCGATTTTTTTTTTACGTCCGAATCCGGTCTATCCAATCAGGAAAAGCTGGAAGCTCTGCTGAAGGCCAGCCAGGCATTCCGGGAGCAGCCCAAAGAGATGGAGGCTCTGTGGGACAGCTGCGCTTGTCTCATGTACTCCCTGGAGGAAAGACAGAAGCAGCTGGGCCTGGGCGATAAGGTGGGATCTCGCTAAAGAAAACTGTTTTTGTAAAATTGAATATAATCTCAACTGAACTGAACTTTGTGAAGTACTTTAAAACGACCGTCACTAACGCAAAGTGCTGTTGGTCCGTCCCGATTAAGTTTCCAGGAGTTGATGGATCTGATAAACATTGAGACGGTCTGACACGTTTGACACGTTTTGTTCTCTGGCATTTTAAAACCTCGTTTTTTTTACCATTCTCATTTTGAGTTGTCATTCACAGCCGCTAGAAACGAACTATTTTCCATTTGTATGTTCGTGAACACACAGATTCTGATACATCCCGGTGGATTGGCAGTTGACTTGAAAAGCGAGAGAATTTGTGGCTCATGAAATCTTTATTTTTTTTTTCCCCCACTCAGGGAATAACGACCTACTTCTCAGGAAACTGTTGCATGGAGGATGCTGAACTGGCTCAGAAGTTCCTTAACTCCAAAGTGAGAAACCAGCCTTTCCCTTCCCATCACGAGACCTAAAGATCTTCCTCGTTGACGTTGCTGTGTGCTTTTCTTTTTTTTTTTTTTTTGCAGTCTTTGCTTCGACCGCTCGTCCATGTTTCATCGTTCTTCTTCTGTTTAATCTGAATTGTGTTCTTTTCTAGGGCCTCTCTGCCTATAACACCCGTCTGTTTAAGAGCGTTAATGGAGGTAAAGCCCGCTATGAGGTCCGCTTGGCTTCATCTGCGCAGAAAGGTCAGAATAATCCGTTTTATACGAGAGCCAACGTGAGATTTATACCAGATCAGACTTTTGAACTGCACTTGGTCTAGCTTCAGATTCTCCACAGATGGGCGTGCGAGGATCTCTGTGGTGATTCTACACCATCGGTTATTGACACTTTTATCATTATTGATTTGCAGACATTGCGGCGGAAGGGGAACCCAAGTCGTGCTGCGGCAGCTTCAGCTTCGAAGACAAGGAGTTCGTTGTGAAGAGGGGAGACTACGCTCCTCTCATGGAGAAAGTTTGCTATCACCTCCAGCGTGCAGAGGTGAACATTTGGAATGACTCGGGAGTGAAATCAACAAATATGAAATGCTATTGGCTTTTCACAACGAGTGAGAATCATAAATGGCTTGAGCAAAATCAGGAATATACAAGTTGTTGTTTTCAGGGTGGAATTTCATTCCGCTTTATGAATCGTTACCACAGAAATATGCTGCCAATGAAAACCAGAGAAGGATGCTGGAGGAGTACAGACGCAGCTTCGCCTCCGGCTCAATCGAGGCCCATAAAGACGGCTCGCGCTACTGGATCAAAGACAAGGGACCGATTGTTGAAAGGTGAGCCTGCTCAACATTAACATCAGATGGTCGCTTGAGTGACACTTTTTATTTTTTATGAAACTGTTGCGTAATCTTTCACATGTTGTCCTCATCCTCCTCAGTTATATCGGATTCATCGAGAGCTACAGAGACCCGTTCGGCTCCAGAGGGGAGTTTGAAGGTAACTGACAGCGACGTTTGTATCTCGTGCTCGTGTCCTCCCGGTGTCGGTACTGTGGTTCAGGGATGAAGTGCATTACTGATTTATTTTTCCTGATTATTCAGAATTGAATAATGAATTTTCCTTCAGTTAAATGCTCGCCCTGACTTCGCGGCTTGTGTCGTCTCCTCTAGGTTTCGTTGCCGTCGTGAACAAGGCCATGAGCGAGCGCTTCGCCAGGCTGGTGGACTCGGCAGAAGTCCTGCTTCCTGAGCTGCCGTGGCCCCAAGAGTTTGAGAAGGACACTTTCCTCAAACCCGACTTCACCTCGCTTGACGTTGTCACCTTCGCTGGGAGTGGAATACCGGCTGGCATCAACATCCCTAACTGTATGTATGCAGAGATTCTTTTAAACATATTTGCCCGGTTTTACGTTTTAATGAGTTTATTTTATTTTTGGGTGCAGACGATGACATCAGGCAGACCGAGGGATTCAAAAACGTGTCTCTGGGCAACGTGGTGGCTGTGGCCTACGCTTCACAAAGAGAGAAACTCACTTTCTTGAAGGAGGAGGACAAGGTAACGCATGCAGCGCTCTGGACTATGTTTTCATGTCTGTTATCTCTCACATATCAATGCTCAATCTGCCCCCCCCCCCCCTCCCTTCGCCGTATGCCTCCGTTTTGTGTATTCCTGTGTCGGGTATTTCGCCCCGTTTCTTTAGGGGATGGAGGAGTACAGTAATAGTCGCCTAATCCTTCAGATGGCTGTTCAAACAAAGTCTTTTCAGATGCACTCTCAAAACGGAGGGATGGAAAATAGCAGCAGACAATTCCTGAATGCTTTGCAAGCGGGGGCCTCGTAAACCACGAATGAAAGATGATTACAGTTCCGCTAAAATTGTGATTTTCTAAAGTGTGCTATTGTCGTGTTGTTCTAAGAAAATTCATATTAGCACGCAGCTTTGATTATTTTCACCTATTTTCTCCTGTTCTGTAATGTGTCGGGGTTAACACCCTTAATGCTCAGCTGAGGCACCTGTCATACAGGTTTATATGTCAGCTGCATGACTCAGGGAATGACATCATCAGAACACTGACTCAGCCATGCCTAAGTGCTGTGAAGTTTAACTCGGGTATTTGGTGTCATTGGTACCTGATGTTATTATAGGGTTACTGTGTTTACTGTGTAAACGTTGTAAATGTTATGTGTGCTTTTTAATTGGACCATTGTGTCTGCAAATAAAGATTTGATTGATTGATTGATTAGGTCCAATTTGTCACTAGCAGCAATACGTTTGTATATAACTGTACTTTTAATATGGGAGCACGACGTATGACAGATCATGATCCGAACCATAACTCGTCGTCTGTGCGTCTGTCTGTGTTAGGATCTGTTTATCAAACTGAAGGGCGCAGCGTTTGAGGTGCAGGTTGGTCTTCATGAGCTGCTGGGACACGGCAGCGGGAAGCTGTTCACTCAGGTCAGTCCGTACTTTCACACGGTTTATTTCCCCCGAATGCGTTTGTGAAACACAATTCAATAGTTGACTTTTGTCTCTTTGTCTCCCCCTAAAGGACGACAACGGGGAGTTCAACTTTGACAAGAGTAAGGTGATCAACCCGGAGACTGGAGAGCTGGTGAGTACGTCTGTGCTAAATGTTTTTTAATTCCAGATCGTGCTGCTTAATGAGAATCTGTCATTTAGGTGTCCAGTTGGTATCGGGCCAACGAGACGTGGGACAGTAAATTCTCCACGATTGCGTCCACTTATGAAGAATGTCGCGCTGAATGCGTCGCCCTCCACCTGTGTTTCAAGAAGGAAGTGCTCAGGTACGTCACGCTTTGCTTGTAACTTCCAGACATTGTATATCTCATTAGTAGTCCAGAATACGTGTTACACGTTTGAAACTATTTTTGAACGTCCCATGAAATGATTTAATAGCCCGAAAACACGGCAATGCAGATGCTGACACGAGCTAAGGAAAACACTTGCATCGCTTTCTGTTCAGAATATGCCAGTAGAGCGGGACCGTTCCTTACCCAAGGTGATGTGAGGACATTTATTTTGCAAAGGGAGGACGATGCAAAGGGACGGGGACAAGTGGCGGAGGTTGATTTGCTGTGGCGACCCCGAATGGGACGAGCCAAAAGTACAGAAGTGTGACGGGCCAGAAAGAGCGTGTTTAATTATTACCTTTAATGTGCCGTCAAAGTCCCTTGGACACGCTGTGCGTCACGCAGAGTGCCACGCCCGGCTAATATGGAATGCCTTTTTTGTCTCTTCCAGTATCTTCGGTCACGAGGGCCAGGCTGCGGATGGCGTGGTGTACGTCACCTGGCTCGGTATGGTCAGAGCTGGACTGTTGGGCCTGGAGTTCTACACGCCGGAGCACAAGAGCTGGAGACAGGTAAACCTGTCTGCCTGCCGTCCTCCGTCACTCTGTATTTGGGCTTGTTTACTGAACCCTAACTCGTTTATGTGGAGCTTCAGATGTCCGTAGTGTCGGGCGAACAGTATTTACAGGAGGAGTCGGCACTGAGCGCGTGTGTGTGTGTGTGTGTGTGTGTCTGACGGCCCGGCTGGCTCGGCTTTATCCCCCTGTGTTTTAGAATACAGTTTACAGTAAGTCAATCTGTGTTTAAATGAGTGTAGGGAGATATACACAGTGTGTTAACGTGTGTGTGTGTGTGTGTGTGTGTGTGTGTCAGGCGCACATGCAGGCTCGCTTCGTGATCCTGCGCGTTCTGCTGGAGGCCGGCGAGGGCCTGGTGGGCCTGGAGGAAGTGACGGGACAGGACGGGAAGCCCGACGCTCGAATCACACTCGACCAGAGCAAGATCCGCACCGTGGGCAGGGACGCCATCCACAGGTTCCTCTGTAAACTGCAGGTACGTCCACGTCGGCGGCGGACGTTCCCTCGGACGGCAGAGGCGAGGTGACGAGCTCAGCGTGACATGGAGAAAATGGAGCCATTTGCTAACCCGACTTGTCGATTCGTAGGTCTTTAAGTCGACGGCGGACGTGGAAAAGGGGCGGGCTCTCTATGACGGCTACTCCTCCGTCGGCAGCGACGGCGCTCACGACTTCTTGCGTCTACGAGAGACGGTGCTGCTGAGGAAGGAACCGCGCAAGATGCTCGTCCAGGCCAACTCCAGAATCAGCGGTACGTGCCTTCATCCGTGCCTTTTTTAAGAGACGCTCACTCTTAGTTGAACGTGCGCGGATGACAGGAAGTGAATTATTCCCTGCGTGGTTTCCAGGGGACACCGCGGAGCTGGTGGAATACGAAGGCAGCGCCGCCGGTTTGATTCGCTCCTTCACCGAGCGCTTCCGAGACGACGCGGAGCAGCTGGAGGCCGACCTTCTGGAGATGAACAGAAGAGACGCCCCCTGCTGGTGTTGACGGATCGACAAACTGCTCGGCATACGTCAAAGTTACCAACTTCAGTCGTATTTACTCTGCTTTTCGTGGCTAAATAAACTGATTCTTAATGGTTCTAAATTTCTTAATGGAAACTGCAGAATGTTCCAAATCCTGGAAAACTGGTCAGAAATGAAAGTTCTGTTCCTCAAATGAAGCCCAGAAATTAGGAAAATCTTGTGTGAAATCCAAATTGAGCTTCAGATCTTCACAAAATGGTCCTTTTGATGTAAATGTTGTTTTTAAGGGTCAACTTTTAGGCTGAAAATGGTTTCATCTTTCCAACTCGTCCACTGAGTTGAACGTTTGCCTTGGATTTGATGATTTTACCAGCTCGTACTGTTTCCTGGCTTCGTGACGGCCGAACGCTGACTGTTAGACAAAATAGGGTTAACTTGCAGTATTTCACTGAGCAAAATGCTGCATGCGCTAAACGTGGCGTTCCCTAATGAAAGCATTTGATGAGATTTCTTTCTACCAGTCCTCTAAGACAATCTCTCATTTGTATTTTTTGCCCACAAAGTTTGAAGTACGTGATATTTTAATAATACAACCAATTGCGCTGGAGATTAAAGCTGGACTTTATCGAAACCCACGTTCATGTCTCAGTCTGACAGCTCATCGAATCAGCACCGTTTCAGCCACAATTTGATTTGCAAGTTTGGGAAGATCTTTTTTTTTTTTGACAGTATAAGTTTTAGATTACTAGATTCAGAATATTTACTTTAGGATTTTCTGTCATTTTTGTCTCTGTGTTGGAGGCCAAACTTCCTACGGGCCCCCCAATAAAAAATCTAAATACAGAAGAAAATTCCATTAAAATGCATTTATAGCATTTTGAGCAAATTGAATGAACCAAGAGACTGACAGAATCATTCTGCACAAACTTTACTTATTGTTATATACGATGTAATTAGCATTCAGGAGATTCTGAGAACTAATTCTAACAAGTATCGTCGATAGAACAGGATGGTTCACATCACCTAATTCTGCTGATCATTATAAAGGGTTTGCTTCCATGCATTTCAATAATAAATGCATTATGCCAATGACTTTATGCTTTTTTATTTGATAGTTACAAACCTTGGTCGCTTTTTTATAAAACACTGACATGAAAGGAAACAAAAAGTCCCCGTTGAGGTAAGTGGTTGCCGAAAGAACTCAAAATGTTCAAATACACTTAAATCAGCCAGTATTGTTATGAAAACGTGGTTTTAAAAACCTATTCAACTCATTACTTAAAGTAAAAATACTTTTTTCTAATGAGTAAAGTTACTCAGCCCTAAACACAGAGACTCTGAGATGCTGCACACTTTTTCATGATATCTCATGTCATCATTTATTGACCGTCTTTAAATGAGAATCCCTTTTGGTCCCTTGACGTTTATGCCATTGTCACAGCATTCATTTGTAAAATGAGACCCTCCCCACATGTCTCTTCATCTTCATCCTCAATTTCATCCTTGGTACCTGCTCCCTCCTCTTCGTCCTCCCTCTCCTCGTCTGATGTGGACGAAGCAGCAGGGGAGCGGAAGGCCTCCTCTGCCAGCTCAGATAGGTTTGGACAGTAGAAGGGAGACAGGGAGAGAGGGACCTTAGGGGAAGGAGCCGGGGACTGATAAGGCGAAAGAGAGGGTGAGGCGCTGGGGGAGTCGTATGGCGATAGGGAACGGGGGAACGTGGGAGAAGCCGCGGGAGAGTCGAGAGGAGAATGGGACGGAGATACTTGGGAGAAGAGATTAGACAGCATGGGAGAAACAGATGGGGTGAGGTAAGGAGACGTTAAAGGAGGGTGAGAAATATTGATCACTGGGGAGGGCTGCATGTAGTCTGACACATCTGGAAGAGGCTCCCTGACTGCTGCTTCTCTGCCTTGCTCAGGTTCCACCCGCGTTCGGCCTTGCACCCGCACCTCAGGCTGGAAGCGAGGCGCTGCCGATGCCTCGCCGGGGGTGTTGTATGCCTGCCGCTGAGCCCGGGGGTCCTGACCTCCGGGACCAACGTCAACGGTTGGATTTGGAACTTGTTTCAGTGATTTACATTTCCCTTTGGTTTTTGGCATAATAGGTGGCGGAGGTGGGGGAGAGAGTGGGGGCGAAAGCATGGTGGATGTTTCTGTAGAGATCCGAACCTTGATGCTGCGTTTGAACATGCGCTTTCTGCTCAAAGGACCCTGGGACTGCAGGAAGAGGGGGTTGATGAAACAGAGGGCGCCCTGGCCAGAGCCGCAGTCCAGCTGTTTGGGGCTGCGCGTCGTGATCGGACAAAACTCGCGGAACACGGTCGGATTGTGACACAGTTGTTTGTGGGCAATGTCCGGTTGGGGAGCCGCGTTGAGGAGGGTGTCCGATTCAGGCTGGGGGGCCGAATCCAGCGGCGCCGAGGAGCCTGTCTGCGCTGCAGCAGCAGGGACGGCCGAGTCGACAGCGTCTGCCTTCGTCTCCTGTCCCTTGTGAGGCGTTGGTGCCTCCCGTGGGCCGCGGACATTTAGGTGAGAACTCCAGAATTCTATGAAGCAATAGATGGGGAAGGGGGGGGGGCAAGCATTATAAACATTTTACATAATATAAATTCAGGAATAATTATTTTTATTTCTGCTTAGCAAAAACATAAATGGTTTTCTGTTCTTCAATTTTAATAAATCAACCAATAAAAATATAAAAAGGACGGCTTTGAGAATTATAAATTCATATAAGGTAAAGCGGGTTAAAAATAAACAGTGATTGCATGCAAAACCTGTAATCATGATATAATTTATTACATTTGTTAATAATGTATGTTCAATTTTCTATATGAATAACTTAAAACTATATTATGGGACCATATACATTTTTTTATTACATTATGTTTTTTAACCAGCAGCTGGGAGGTAGTTGCTGTATATATATATATATATCGTGTATGTGATATAAATCCTTTTAAATGTGTATATTTGTGCAATTTCTGTTCACTAACCGACTCCCATGTGTGAGATGGACTCCAGCTCTTTGTGAGATGTTGCCCTCGCAATGGCAACAGGGAGCTCCAGGGGGAAGGGCAACACGTCTCTAACATAGAATATTGACACCGACGTTAGTTTGGGTGGATTAGCATCGAGAGTGTAATTACGTACTTCAGAGGACGAGG
Source organism: Brachionichthys hirsutus (assembly GCF_040956055.1). NCBI lineage: Eukaryota > Metazoa > Chordata > Actinopteri > Lophiiformes > Brachionichthyidae > Brachionichthys > Brachionichthys hirsutus. The sequence continues at coordinate 4,678,574 of NC_090906.1, read as the reverse complement.
AAGAAAACTGAATGAAAAAGAGATCATGAAGCTTTAATAGAGACAAGCTAAGGAATGAGGAAGTGGATGGAAGACAAGACGCTTGGAAAGACAAGATTTTACCTGCTGACACAGTAGAAGGAAATCAGTCTGGGGAGATCTGGAAAGCTTACAGCGGAGGTCTCCAGGGACAGAGCTGGGGGGGGGGGGGGGACATTAACAGGAGCTGAACGGCTCTGTTTGTTCAGATCTAAAATGTACATGTTTGTGTTTTAAGAGGAAAAGCTGCATTAAAGGAAGCTCGTGCAATAAAGCGCCGTCTGAGACACATTGAGATGAAACGATTCTGTTTCTATATTGGCAGATTCGGTCTTGATGGCGGGGGGGCGGGGGGGGACGCATCATACGTACTCTTACTGGACTGTTCCTCCCTGATCCCAAACTGCTGAACAAAGAACGGCACGCTGTCGTCGGCCAGACGCAAGCAGAGCACATTTGTCTGGGATGTGCGAGACTTACGCACCAGGAAGGTCTGCGGGGGGGGGGGGGGGGGGGGGGTTATGCACTGAGTTTATGCACGGCACATGGACATTATTGCGAGCATGTGTGTCAGCGTGTGTGCCTCTGACCCCAGGTGGCTCCCTCTGCAGGATGTGCAGCGCCGTGGCGGCGTTGATGGACAGCTGGAGCCAGACAGGAACCGTGAGCAGCAGGCGATCCAGGACGCTGACGCTCCTCAGCGAGCCCAGAGCCCGTTGATGCCCCAAGAACCTTCGCTCCGATGACTGGGTGGGCTCTGGGAAATCATACAGCGGCTCTTCTTGTTGGGCCATCTAGCACACGCACACACACACACACACACACACAACAAGAAGTATACGTGTGTGTTTATTACTGCTTCTACAATTCTCAACATTTCAACATTTGGTCACCTTTGACTGGATTTTGTCTGACCTGACCACTCCCACCGTAAAAATCCATGAAGATGTCATTTGTCAGAACCCCGCCCCCCCCCCCCCCCCCCCCCCAACACCTCATCAAGAAGACACCCCCTGATGCTGCGGACTGAAACCCTGCTGTGTTGGTTGGTTGAGTGACGTCACAGAGGCCGTGCCAATCCATGCAGCGGAGAATTACTTTCATCTGAGCTAATGGTGCTTCTAAATCCAGCGTTTGTTTTTTTTGCCATGCGTCTTTGTTTATGTTGTTAAATTAAATAATATTCATTCAAATTTCACGGGGAACAACAAAACAGATTATTTTCCTACAAAGCAGCCATGCGAGTTTGGAGGTGAAGGCCAGGGTGCATTTTTAAATGTCTTGAGCCTACATGCTTGCAGGTGATTATTATCCGTGACTGTGTGTTCACATCACAGAAAGATGGGTGGGATAGCTGCGCGCACGCACGCACACGCACACGCACACACACACACACACACACACCTGCGCAATAAATCCGCCTAACAGCAAGTCCAGACTTGGGGAAATGCATCACCTCAGACATAATTTAATGATTAGGACGTGATTGCTAACCAATGTATAAAATATAATATACTGTAGAGACACTGACAGCAGAGACGCACTCCGCAGGAGATCGGAATACATGTTGATCCGTTTATAAGAAGGAGTCTGACAGCAGCCGACACGTCAACGTCTGGATCAGGAGCGCATTTTTGTACAACTTAGTACGTCCTTCCCTATTTCTCAGTTTCCCCACAGTACAATCACAAATGTTGGTCGGTCCGTTCTGAGAGTTTATCCGGCGCACATTTGCAGGTTTACCTCTATTTTGGCCACGATCCGTCTTGTTTAAATCCCCTCGGGTTATATTTTAAGATGTCATGCTCCTTATTCGTATCACGTTCCGCTCGAGGAAAAACTGCCTCCAAGTGTTGCCAGTCATAACATGTGTTCCAACATCCGGAGAGATTCCTTCGCTCCTCCCTCCCCTGCTCCCACCTGATCTCACCTGCGGAAACATGAGGCAGGCGGGGGGGGGGGGGACTCGCCTCACTCACGTCACGAATGAGGATGAAGTGAAGTCAATTTTAGTTACTAAATAGTATCCGATTTCAGGCCTATTCAGGCACTTTCCAAGAAGAGCAGTCTTCATATATGAGGGGTTTAACAATATTTAAATTGCGTTGTACAAAGGAGTAGGTAATTGTAGGTGGTAACAGAGGCCTATAGTTATTAGTCACACTTGGCATTGGGTTGGATAATAATCACAGAACTAATGTCAGTAATAACAGTTGAACAAACGTTTTATTATATAAACAGGTAGTAGGTAAGTTAAGTCGGGCAAACACTCTTATTAAATATATTTTTCAATTAAGTAATGCCTAAACTAAAAGGCTTATGAGGCTGTGAACTTTGCAGCCATTTCGTACCAACTTGAAACTGAGGGGGGGCTGTGACGACGCGTCAAAAAAAGAAAAGAAAAACGGATCCGGAAGTGACGTCTGAAATATAGCTCCACGACCGCGTTGGGTAAGAAGCCTGCTAAACTAATATGCTTGCGTATTGTGCGTGTTTTTGGCATCTCTAACGAAAATGTAAATATGATATGATTAACTTTAGAGAATATAGATTTATTTGGCTCGTACAAATGGCCAAGTTTAAGTTCACGTTTTCATCCGGTATCGGCTTTTGTTCTCAGCTAACTATGTTAGCTTTAGGTTGCTAGCTAGTTTAGCTAACGTTAGCTGTATCGTCGGTGTTTGCTTTTAACAACTGGCTAGTGGTACTTTTCAAACATTTTTCGGCCGTGCATCGTTAAGTTGGAGAACTTTTAAAGCATATACGAATGTTAACATACCATGTATGCATCGTTTATCTCGCATTACCTAGCTAACTTAGCACGCTCATCAGGTATCTAACTTAATTGGATCAGTTTTCACCGCGAAAGTTAACTGTTCTATTTACTTTGCGATTTAAAATCATATACTTATATTAGCGATCAATTCAGTGAGTCTATTATAGATCACACTATCGATATGACTCGGTAAAATAAAAATCTTGCGATCTTTTGCTCATAATGCATATTGCATAATGCAGCCGAATTCATTACACAGGGCTTAAAATATGCATTAATATAGTGGTGATGTGTCATACAGAAAATGAAGCCGGTAATGCTACAGTTCTACATGCCAAACTGGCTTTAGTTTGTATGGAATTTAGGCAAAAGGGGAGACGATGTGTAATTTCATTACAGATATTTAAACCAGAAAGCCGGTTTAAAATGAATACACTTACGTTTTAATTACCGCAGGTTTCTACTTTTCTGTTAATAACACATTTTAGTCACAGCAAAATGTAGGATGAAAAGTTTGTTTAGAAAAGAGATGCACAGCTCAGATTAATGACAAGGGGCAGAGGGTCAACATTAACATCATCGACACACATAAGTTACCGGTAATGTAGTATTCTCAGACACTTGTCTTGTACCTCTTGAGGCAGAAGGATTTGGGTAACAGCTAATCTATTTTGTCTATCAGTAAATACATTATTCCTTCAAAGAACAGTACAGAAGAATGCTATTATGTTCATGCGTGGATGTTTTGTTGAGATTAAGTGATAACATAATCAACGTCAGTATCCTCCTTAAATAATAGCATCCCGTTTATGTTTTTTATTGTTTTTTTCCAGATGCCTGGTTGATACAGAGATGAGCGGTGAGAACGTGAAGTTGTTTGTGGGTAACCTTCCTTTAGATGCAACTCAGGATGAGCTAAACAAGCTGTTTTCTCCATATGGAGAAATCAATACCTGCTCTCTGCTCAGACAGTATGCCTTTGTCACCTTGAAGGGAGAGGGGGCAGCAGACCGGTAAGCGTGACCACGATTAGACATATTATTGAATTGCTATTCTGACAATATTCTGATTGGAGCTGCAAGAACTGGGTAAAATAAAAATATTTGTATTTTCTGCAATACAAATCACAAAATTAAAAATGCAGGTTTTATTACCGGATGATGATGTGTTTTATTTATTTGTAACAAAGAACTTACAAGAAATGCAGGTACAAATACTTGACATAAAAATACATGCACTTAACGATGAGAATGAAGTACAGAATTAGTAAATGTAATTATTCAACAGTCAGCAGTTTTTCTTCTGACTGTTGTAGACTAAATTAATTGATTCCCTGATTTTCACAGGGCCATTCGGCATCTTGACGGCAAAGAGTACAGAGGCAGGCCCTTGGTGGTCGAGGAATCGCGCGCTCGCCCACCAAACTCCACCAAAGTGTTTGTGGGGAACATCAGCGCGACATGTTCAGCAGACGACTTGCACGGATTGTTCTCGACCTTTGGGAGAGTTTTAGATTGTGATAAAGTCAAAGGTGAGTCACAATATTCGTTCCTACAGTCTTACCCTTTTGTGTTTGTGCCCCGTCTCGATGTTGGCTTTGTTATAGAATGTTTTAATTTTTAGTGATAATCCCCACCATCTACTCACTGAACACTGAGTGATCAATCTGCAAAATTGATGCCAGTTTGTAGATTAGATATCTGGCTTTGCATTAGAATGAAAAAAACATTGTCCATGTGACCGTATGTGTATCAGTAATCTTGTCATAATACAAAGCTAATAATCAGAATGTTCATTTAAATACACATCTCTGCTCTACAGCCAGGCTATGCTCAAATGTTGGCTACGCATTTGTGCACATGGAGAGGAAGGAGGATGCCGTTACAGCTATTGAGGCACTCAACGGGACCATGTACAAAGGCCGTCAGCTGGCAGTCGAGCTGTCTAAAGCCCAGCCTTTGATCAACCAACTGGTATCGGCTGGGAATTCAGCAGGTGTGGCATGCAGACAGGAAGCCTCCATTTATTTATTGAGGTTCGCTTTAGTGATTGACTGATTTGGGTTTTTTATGGCCGATACCGATATTTGGAATAAAAGTGAAAATATTGGCGTCAAAATACAGAATAATACGAACTCCAACTCTTAACTTCGTTTAAATGCGTTTAAGCATATGTTAAACAGCTTCTTCTTTTTTTTTTATCTTGGACAATAATCAACAAATCTTTATTAATGGGCTCACATGAGGCTTTTCCACTGAGCTAGCGCGCTAACAGTATCAATAATAGTTGTGAGTTGCACAGGACTGAGATTCTGCTGCCTTGATTTCTAAACGTATCTGTTCTCCAGTTTATTCAGTCGCAAAACTTTGTCAATGAGCGCACAGCTTCACTGCTGATTGGCTGTTTCACCCGTGCCATGGCTCTGCGTGTAACCAATCAGGTGATGCTGTGGGTGGGGCAATGCTGGAGACCGAGTAGAGGCTGCATCAGACCCAAAATATGACAGTTTTACAAATGTTAACCGCAACTCGTGTACGTGTTTTTTCTTCCTGGTCTTTGCAGGTGGTCTTCTCCCAAGGCCTCCTCCATCACTAGAGCACCACCAGAGCCAAGCAGCCGTGCTAGCAGCGGCAGCAGCTGCTGCAGCTGGACTGCCCATTCAAGTGAGTGAAATCGGTCTAGGAAAAACTAGTGACTGTAGCTCTTTATACAAGAAATTATTATTTCATTAAATCAAAACTAAATAGAGGAGAACTTTCTTTAAAATGTCAAAACAACGTAAATTATTAGACTTTGGCGTAACAGGGGGATCAATGGCAACTGAAGACTGAAAAAATAAGAGTCTAAACGTTCATATGAATCACACGGGAAAGGAAAATGATACATTTTCACAATCATTATTCTATTAGATTCATTACCAAAAAAAAGTTAACATATTTGTGGGAAACCACCAAATGTTTCTGGGCAGGCGGTTTCCATCTGGTGGTTGCCCGACAGTCGAACCCTGTCCTTTTATGAACTACCATTGGGTTCCAGACCACTTCTCAACCTGATCCTTCTTTAGAATAATACTTTGGGTTAGAGTATTCACACTGTTGTCATATAGTGACATAGACGTACAAAGTTTATTTAAAATGTTAAAAGTATTTGTTTCTGGTGGGGAATTGCAGGTTCAACAAAGTGTTCATAACTCGTTCTACAACACCACGTCCTTTGATCCCACCTACGCGGCTTTAAAAGGCATCACGAGTGCTAAAGGAGCAGACGGGGTGATCTACGGCGCCCTCGCCAGCCAAGTGTATGGAACTGTCGCTGATCAGGTGTACCAGGATATGGCCAATCACAACTCTGAAGTCACCGCTGTTGTTGAAGAAGTGGAGCCACAATCCGGACCGGATCCCACAACACTTTTTGAGGCGGCAAGAGCCAAGTTCTTTCAGGAGGGACAGAAGGTCTTTGAATATTTCTTTGATTTGTAATCTTACTTTCCATTTACGTTTTGTATTTTTTTCCAGGTTTTTTTGTATGTATTTTTCCTAATATTACTCATTTCAGGTTCTGGCAGAGCAGCAGGCAGGGAGAAAGACGACTTCAGAAAATGAACGGGACCGCAGCCCGATCAGAGGGAACCGGACCCCCCTCCTCCCAGATCCTGTTCCTGGTTCCTTTGGTCAGATACGACCCAAACGCCGAGCCCTGCTGCCGACGCCACCGGGAGGCCCCGACGAGCCCCCGGCGGCACCAAGCAATCCTGAAGGGTCGGACCCTGTTGCGAGGTACACTTACTGCATTTTATTATAGCAGAGGATGAAACACAATCGTGTACATCCTGCCTATGTTTGCAAGTCCAAATGTATTTATGTGAGCTGTGATTTTTAACCAATGCCTCGTTTCTTCTCCAGATCTTATTCCGAGTACTACCAGCAAATGCATCAATATCAACAGTATCAGCAGTATCAGCAACAGTACCAGTACCTCCAGTATGCCTACACCAATCCCCCTCCCCCACCGCCACCCCCTCCACCAGCCACCACACAAGCGCCGGCCTCCACCGCTGCCACTGCTCCCCCAGGAACGTACTCGGCGCCCCCGACCTATGCCACGCCGGAAGCGTACGCAGCCCCGGGAACGTACGACGCCGCGGGAAGTTACGACACGTCGGTGGGAAGCTACGGCGCCGCGGCGGGGAGCTACGAGGCGTCGTCGGGGCGCTATGACTCGTCCGGAGGCTATGGGGCAGCGGGAGCATATGATCCATCTGGAGCGTACACAGCAGCGGGAAGCTACTCGACATCCACACCGTATGAGCAGACACCCGCACACGGGCAACCCATGCCCCCGCGCCACGATTACCCTTACCACACGCCAGAGCCCCCTTATCGATAGTCCCACCCCCGCACTCGTTCCACACGGCTGATGTGTGTGTGTGTGTGTGTGTGTGTGTGTGCGCGCGCATTATTTACAGTTCAAAGACGGAATAGCAGAGGAGCAAGGTTGTAAATCTGAAGCGTCTCCCCTTTACCGTGTTATGTCCTTGTTGCTTACTAGCGTTTCCGTTCCTGTTGCTGAGGGTTTTTTAAAATGGACACTGATGTCTGTGTTGGCCTTTGGAAAAGCAGGGAGTGTGATTTAGTTTAAACCGTTTTAGAGACGTCGAATGGTCGAGAAGCTGAGATGTTCTTGGGGCGAGGTTAGACTCGGAGCCCGGGGGCTCGAGCTCATCTTGCGTCTGAACTAAATCAAAGACATTCTACGTTGTCTGCATAAAGTATGTACAAAGTAAGCAGTTTTTAGATGAAACTGCGTAGTAACATGACGGTAAAGCGTCCTCTGCACGATTCCAGAGGATGTTCATGGTGGGCACAGCGTCAAAGACATTAATGAATGATTAGAACAGAAGTGCACGGGCAAAAAGAGTAGAAACGAGGGCTTCTTTCTAATTTATCTTGCAGTGATATAAACATGGCTTGGTGTATCACCAAATATTTCTCCATGGAAACAGGTTTGAAGGTTAGACAGACCAGCACCTCCCGTGATTTGGCCGGTATGAGGCGGGGCGTCAGCCAGATTCTTGATTTCGCAACCAAAGTTTTGCTTGATTGCTGGTGAACGCTCTGTCCGGTCAGTCATGGGTCAAGATTTGACACGACTCCAGACATTTTTTTTTTTGGGTCATATAAATTACATTTTGAAGCTCCTCTGGAGCTTTCCGCAATAAGCCATCCGTCTTGTGTTGTCCTGCTAAACCAGGATGTCTTTCGAGCAGGACGAATAAGATGAATCTGTTCCTCCGGCGTCGGACACGTCCTGCGAGTTCTTATTTAAAGCTCAGCGTTTGCCTCTAAAACGTTACAACAGAGATAAGCCATCGGTCTTTCTTTTGTTTGCTGTAGTTTTGGGGTTATCGGAGCATCCTGCATAAAAAGAGAAATCAAAAGAATCTTACGATTGGCCGTATTTCTGGTTCGTCCCATCTGGTGTACAATAGTTAAAATCTCATGCACACAGACTGAACGGGCATTTATCAGGCGTAGGTAGAGATATCTGATTGACAAGCGCAGCCCCAAATAGGAGTTGAGTATTAGCTCCGTGCCACAACGTAATGCTCCCGTGTTTGTATTAAAATGTGAAAGTTTAACGAACACGCGGCGCGTTGCTACAGGTCCTCGCATCCAGTATTGTGATGCATCCCGTTCAGTCGCTTAAATCTCATCAATATAAATTCAGCACTTTGTTTCCGTTTCAAATGAAAAGCCCTCCAGCGTTTAATTGGACAGAAATACATAGATATCTTTCTCTGACTTAAAAAGATAAATACATTTGCAATTGTCGGTTGAAGCCTGCCTGTTTGATATTTTTCAGGCAGAAAATAAGAATTTTGTTTCTGGAAGCTGTAAGTACATGTTTGTGAGTCAGTGGTGTTGAAACGGATTTGAAAATTGTAGTAAATCAAATTCCCAGTTTGTTTTTGACGTGGCTTTTCTTCCAGTGGCGGTCATGCCTCGGCTCAAATTAAACTATTTGTAGTTTTTTGAGGGAAAGTTGAGGTGCTTGTTATACCAGAATATATTCAACTGGCACTCCTGTACACATTTAAAAATAACCTTATTTTAAAGCCGACCAACATTTGGCTGAACGGTGAGAACAGCTACCGTTTGTTTCCCCAAATGGTTGGAAATGGCCAATAGAACAGTCGGGTTATGGCAGTATGTATGGAAATAGCTGGGGAGATGACGGCGTGGACTGTGACGAGAACAGGGATTCATTTTGAGCGTAGTACAGGAGCGGCGTGGGCTTATCGACGAGGAGCTTTGGTGCAGTGGTTGTTTGGGATGAGGCAAAGCTGGATGATTTTTTAAATATTTTATTTTATTTTTTCTTCCCCCCCCCCCCCCCGAGCAGCAGTGAGAAGGGCTGCCGATGTTTCCCCTCTTCCTCACCACAAACCCGCATTTCATTTTGACACAGAATTGTCGGCTGCGTTCGTGCCACGCCGAAACGATCCCACACTTCTACCGACGCGTGTGCCGAACGGATTCGTTGCTCATGTAAACCGAACGATGCTAATGCGCTCCTGATTCCACCGTTAAACTGATCTGACCCGCAGCAGTTGTAGCGTTCCTCATTGCACCACACCAGTTGGTAGTGTTTCATTAGCTCCGAGTGACACGGCCGCTCTAAATCTCCACGTTATCCTCCTCCATGTGAACTGTTAGTTGCATGCCTTGTTGTTGCTGCTGCTCCAGCCACCTTCTTCCTCTTGCTGATTATTGCAGCTAGAGTGGGAGGGAGCCAAACTGAGCCCTTGCCCTGGACGTACGCCACACGCAGCTGTAGCGTGGGATGGGGAAAACAGCAGCGTTAGGCCTGAAAATGCTGTGGACGGTGAGGTGTGTCCCCCCCCCCCCCTCTAAGGTAAACACTCAGACCACACACGCCTGCCCCTCCCCGAAACACGCGTACACACTTGGTCATACAGCCATACAGATAAACCTGTGCCCTTACTTCCTGTTCCTTACGTGTCTTCAGCGATTTTTCTTGACCAGGATTTTTTTTAATGTTTTTTTTTTTTTTTTTCCCTTCCCTATTTTATGGGAGATGGCCTTTCCCCCCCCCCTGCTTCTGATCAAGCTCTGCATTTTTACCCAAGCATATCCTGCTCATACATTCCTGCTCCTGACGGACTGAACGCACACACACACACACACACACACACACACACACGATTTGGAGGACATGTCTTTGAGTCTAGATCTGAAACCCTTCCGATGCAGCCCATCGTTCAAGAGTACCTGGCGGTCCGAGCCGGAGGTGAGACGTTTAAGTCGCGCGGGTTGTTTTAGTTTTTGTTAAAGTGCCCCTGGGGCCACTTTGAGGTTAAGTGCCTTGCTTAAGAGCACATCTCTAGGCCCTTCATTTCAGAGTCGAATAACCTGCCTCAGGATCGGTTGCTGGTTCAACGCTCAAGTCCCCCTCTCCCTAAAACTATTTTCGCTGCCACAGTCAACTTGTATGAATGAACACAAAAATCGTTTTGTTTTAAATTACGTTTTGTCCCATGTTCCTTGCAATGTTTAATTATCAATAAATTCCAACTGAACCATAGCTTGTGTGTGAATATTTGATGTTTCGCTGTCAGAATCGATCTAATTGAATACATACATTTTTAATTAATGTATTTTCACTTTTATTTTTAAATCCTCAGGATTACCAAGTGATTGAGAGACCTCAGCGTTAGATGACATTTTATTCCATTTTCCTCCAAAAACATCAACCTGTGCCGTTCAAAGAAAAACAGAACTTTAATAAGCCAAACCTTTTGGAAAAAAAAAATCAATTACTTTGATAGACGGATAGATGAAGAAAAAAAAAATATTGACATACGGAAACTCCCTCCTAACGACATTTTAATGGACGCTGCTGAGTTTCACTTTTACATTTTACATAGAGACACTAGAGTACCGAGTGCAGTGACTGCAGTACACACGATACAGAGGTACTACGATGAGTAGGACTGCTTATGTAAATGATTGGAGGGGGAAATGCATAGAACACGTGCCCCTTTCGCTGACATGTTGTGTAAATGTGGTTTCTGTCCCGGTAATGTGTAAGCCTGCTTTCCAGACACCGGAGGAGTGTGAAGTAGCTGCAGTGATGAAGGTCAATTTGAGCATCTGCACCCGCTTGAGGCAGTAAAGACTCCTAGTTTGGGTCGTTTCCATTGTTTAACATATTAGAAGACATTGTCATTTTGCATTTCGTTGCAGTGGAGGTAACCAAAGTATTGTGTGCGTGGATTATTGATGTTTAATGCCCATTTATATTCATTATATGGGGTTTGTTCTCCATATATTGTGAGGCTTGTGTACCAGATTCTTAAAACTAAGTGAAAGGAAGCAGATAATATAAATCTAAACACACATTAACACTTTCTGAAGGGCTGTTTGACCGTCTACATCGTTTTGCAGAATGTTCTGCCTTCTCTCAAATAGAATGGAACAAGGTCTGTGAATTATCTTGCATAACGGGATGGAGTTCTGCAAAGCTGCATTGGTGGAGGCGGACATTTGCCAATCTAGAGAGTTTAATATTTACAGGTAAGGGCAAATATGTAATTGATTTGTGGTGCGTTGTCCTTTTAGGACGGGTCTATTCATTAATAGATGAAGTGTCCACAAAAATAAAAGCGTACCCAGACATGGATATTCTACATGTTGTAGGAAAGACATTTTACCCATCCGCACATTTGACAGTGGGGTTTTAAAAAAAATGCCACTGATCTTGAAACTCGTCGTCTAAGCTTGTATACATTTGGGCATGGGTTTCCAAAATTGCTTCAAGTACATTGAAGCTTGGTTTTAGGAAACCAGTGTGTGCTTTAGGAGGATGGTTGGGGGGAAACTCGTCCGGTTGATGTGCAACAAGCAGGACAAGACGGGGCAAACACGTTAAAAACACCACACAATATGGGCCAGAATGAACACGTATTACAGTACTTTGACTTTCAACCACAACCTCACATGATGCTGCTGGCGTAGTATGAAAAAGGAGCGAGCATTCAAACACGGATTGGAAAATAGCAACGCTTTAATAAAGAGCGAGTTTACAAGACTGCAAAGTCTAGCTAGCTAACCTAGCTAGATAACTGGCATTGACATCCACGGTGTTTTACAGAGAAGCAAGTTATGGTAACTGGGTTTGAAGTTTGATGGTTACTTGCAAGATGCATTCCTGCATGCGAGGCAGCCTTCAAACAGTTACGGGAGCCCACATTGTAAAACAGTTGCTTATGAATGTCAATGAACATTAATGTCAAGAGGTAAGTTTAAAAAAAAATAAAAGTCATGGAAAAAATGTCCTTAACATTTTTCAAACACACTGGTAAGTGCGAGTTCACGCAATGGTCATGCTTTTACCAGGCACACAAGCCAATAAAAAGACGACACTTAATCATGCAAAAAAAAAAATACCTTTGTCTCTCAAACTAAAACAAAAAGTCCTGTTGAGTACGGATATCATCCATTCGTAGTGACCTTTGAATAAGAAGAAGCTGCGCTTGGATGATGACTTTGGTGCAAAAAAAATGTTCCTGTTTCGAAGAGGACAGACCCTGTCCTGTCCACTTCCTTGATGAAGACACTCTTGGTATAGACCGGTTGTGATAGTTTACTATTAACTTCCTGCCCCCAATCCCCACCCTCTTCCTTCTCAAGATGGAGAAAAACATCACAAATATCAAACCTGCCCAATCCACCCGCCCTGCCCTGGATGACGACACCTTCAAAATACAACCATTCAAACACGGACACAGCAATAAATCGGCCCACGTACAGTGCGTCGTCCAATGGGGCTTCGATCACTTTACAGAGACCACATCTAAAAACACATGAACGCCATTACCTATATACAGAGGACACAGTAACAGTCAGAAGTTGGCCCAGGATGAATCAAGCTGCATCATGGGGGGACGGGGGGGATGTGAACGATGAAAAAGACAAACCACTGGAACATCAAGCAATGGAGGAGAGTGAACATTTTCCAAAAGAGATATCCAAATGTCAGGTGGCCTCTACGTTAGAAGCATCAGAGAACATCTGTCTGCCGGGTGAAAACTGCTGTTTGACTTTTAGCTTCTGGTAGCTTAGTCTTTGCCTGTTTTAGATCGAATTGTCGAAGTGTTGTTGGGAATCGCCACTAAGAGGTTTGCCTCAGAACCACGTTGGGATTCCTGGTTACAATTATTTTTTATTTCCATGGGTCTTTATTCCCCTCCCCCGGACGAGTGATCCTTAAGTCAATTTAACGTTGGGTTGGACAGACAGTTTCAGTAACACTCACTGCTAAGTGAGTTCTCTATCAGCTCATCTCTAACCGAGGAACATGACCGTGTATATCTCTATGAGAAGGCAAACACACACATACAGTACATGTACATAGACCAGACATGATCAATAGAAAACAACTTCATCCCCAATCAATTATTGCCCCTTTCAACTTTACATCCCAGCAATGTTTTTTTTTTTGTGCAGCAGAGCGTTGTCCCCTCCTTGAAGGTTTGTGCTATGTCGTCTGTCCTTGAGATTTATCTTTGTCCAGTTTTTTTTCCTGGAGTGTACAGAACTTCACAAATTGACTAATTCTGGACAGGATAAAAGCTAAGGGACAGGGGAGGACATCGTGCATTTGGGAGTTGGATTGACTAGGCTGAAAATTGCCACTTTAAATAATTTCCAGTCGCCTCTCTATCTTCCTATCAGTGCATTTTAACTACTTTAAAGCAGTGTAAGAGAACAGGTTAAAAATAACATAGAAAAAACGGCATTCTGTACAGAAACCTGAAGTAGACAAACGATACGTACGAGACGACAGGACGGCAGGAAACGGTTTCTAAACTTCTACAGATGCGTGGGAAAGCATTTGACAAGATTGCATGATATTGCACAGCTGTAGAGGAGCAAAAAAACAAACAAACTAAATACACAGTGTGTACAGCACGTCACCCAAGTTAGCAAGGTTAGAGGTTTACATCCAAATGCCATGCCTGGGACTGGCTCAGTGCTTTCATCAGTTAGTTCCAGTGCAGCAACATATTGGTACCTGGAAACACAGCAGTGGCATCCGGTACCAAAAGGAAAACACGTTACACACCCCACACGCAGCCGCGGTAATCCTCACGCACACACACAAACACGTGGCTCCAAAAAAATTACCGTTCCAAACCCGGATTCTAAATGTGACATTGGCAATTAAGAACAAATATAGATCAAGACTTAAAAAACAGTAATGTTGATGCAACACATTAAAATGTAGAAAAACACACACACACATTCAAATCAATGACATCTGACATCAGGTGATGGGTGACTGGCAACAGAGGAACCAATCTAATCAGGATGCTAAAATCATCTACACACACACACACACACACACACACTTGGCAAAGTTCACATTGAGTAAAGTGCCAGCAAACAATCCAATCAGAAAGAGACGTGTCCTGCGGGTTTGATGGAGAGGGAGGAGTTTCTATACAGGAAACCATCAGAATGAGGAGGTCAACAAGTGGCAACGGAGCTTCTGCACTTTCATAGAGCTGTCAGTCTTTTGTAATGTAATCACCATTTGAATTTGCAAGTCAAACAGAGGATGGAGTGGGGTCGATGAGGCGCCTCTGGTGCCCCCCCCCCCCGCACAAATAGATTCAAAGACAGAGATACCAGGGAGGAGACTGGAGGGCCGGGTGAGATGGAAGCAGCGATTCCTCTCTGCTCCTTCCTCTCCCCCCCTCTGTAGTTTTCTTTCCTTCTCCAGCGCTGGATGTGGTGCTGGATTTAGTTTTCTTCAATTTCTCTTCTCGCCTTCGCTCACTTGGCTTTGCTGCCATGGTTACATGAAGTGCATCTGCGGAGGACACGGAAGGGAGCAGACAATGGAGGGTAATTTGGGTCAACAAAAACATCTCATCGGGCGTTCAGGGATGTGCTGAGGAGCTTGTTGCCTGCAGCAGCGCCGTGAAACCAGCTTCTCGGTCAGAGCGTTCGGTAAACGACTGCAATTCACTGCCATGTTCCCAGTGATTGGTCAAAATATACTAGTTTGTTCGCCGGATAGTTTTCTGAAGTTACATGTAGAAGTACTTCTTGCACGCATGTTTTTCCTCTATATATGTCCATTTCGGATATTTTGTGGCTAAATAATGAAATTTACTGTTAATGTGTCCCATTTTGTTCGATTTGTCTTCCCTACGCCCGTTTCAGTTTGATTTAAGTAGCTACCAAGGAATGTTTTCCCCCAAAAAATGAACGTGAGCGCAGCCTAATATTTAGTCACGGTTCAGTTTGGATGTTTTACCTCAATACTACTGTATTACTTTCTGAAAACGTCTGTTTTGGTACATGAAAGTGTGACTGTTCAAAATTTATTGTGAATTTGATGAAAATAATTGAATTGAAAAGCATTACTGAAAGCGTTTATACATATTTAACGTTCGTAAACTTGGCACAGTCTGAATGTGGGTCACAGAAGAGCGACAGCGTGCCGCGCCCCGCCCGACTCGACTGAAGGTTGTGTCTTCACGGGTGATCAGAGTCACGTTTTGACACAGAAAAACTCTGCACTACAATTCGGAAGGGTTTCTTACGTTTAAATACCCTTTTTTTAGCAGTAGTCTGTGAGCTTCTGTAATACCTGCTAACTGTAATAAAAACTTTCCTTTTTATTTTGTCCATAACTTCTTGAGTGGCGTCCTAAACTCTGCCGTGGTGGATTATTAAATGTGAGGGAATCGGGTCTGGAATGTCCTCGAAAAGTCCTCGTTGGCTTCTATTTGTTCTATTTATTAATCTTAATCCTAAATCCAAATCACGGGTCGTGCTGGGGCCGAGTCCAGCAGTCCAGGGAGCGAGGGGCGGGGGTACACCCTGGACAAGCCACCATTTCATCAGAGGGCCACATAAACAGTCATTCACGCCTACGGACAATTTAGTGTAACCAAGTCACCTAATTTGCATGTTTTAGCCGTAATAAAAACATGCAAATTAGGTGTGGGGGGGGGGGGGGGAACCCACGCAGACAAGGAGAGAACATGCAAACTCTCAGAAAGGCGCCAAGTTGGATTTGAACCTGAGACCTTTTTGTTTTTGAGACCACAGCGCTACCCACTGCCCCACAGTGCTCCCCTACATTATGTTTATGTATGCTAAAAACAAAGAAAGCTACGGGTTGTGCTGAAACGTGTAAAATGAAAGTGTTTCTGTAATGTCCCATCTGCTCAGAGGATTCCGCTGGGAGAGCTCTCCAGGTAAACCGCAGGCACTCTTAGAACAGCGGAACTGTTTAAATATAAGACGGAACCATTTTTTAAAAGAACACAAGTTAGTTTTTTTTTACCTGCGTCCCCGGGATGGGCCCAAAGGGATTGGCGGGTCTCAGGACTGGCTGGTTGTACATGACAGGCTGGGGGGGCATCATGGGAACGCCCCCCATCTGATGACTCATTTGAGGAGGGAGCTGGTCGGAGGGCAAGGTGGAGACACAAAGTCAGATCAAGAGCAGGAGGGTTCAACATGCTGTTCTCAGATCAGGGGCTCTTTACCATTCCGTAAACAGGCACTTGGGGTGTTGTCATAGGAAAAGCCACTGGTGCTGGAGCCTGTGTGGAAATAAGATGTATAAAATCATGATATCCAGCTTATCTAACCGCTTACAGACGTCCCTCAAACAAACGTTTCCCCATAGCAACAAAGTAGGTGGAACCTTTGGCGAGTGATGAATTAAAGCAGCAGCTTTTTCAGCCACAATAGATGAAACGATGGCAGAACAGGTATGATCATTGACGTTCCATGCATTACATAAAAATAATAGATGCATAGATAGTGGGTGGGGAGATAGAATCAGGTGCAAAAAGCGCATTGAAGGGTAGCAAGTGAATAAAGGAGCTTACATAGCCGGTATAGATCATCCCATTCTGTGGAGAGTTAATGAAAACGAGAGTTACAACAATAAACCAGACACGTCCATCCTGGAATCGCTTCTATTTTCTATTCAGGCCGTGCCTAAAAGCTGAGAGGGCAATCATTTGGAAACGAAGCGATGGAACCAGATAGAATGGAAGAGACGTATCGATAATCAGGGTCGCGCTCAAAAGGACAGACGCTTCTCCAAAAGCCCCAAAATGATGCAGATCAAGTTTCATTTGCTGCTGGTGTTTTTCTCATTTCTATTCAAAATGTTTTTTTGTAAATTACATGGCCATGGAATGAAATTTACTAGAAATTGATCTCTCTCTCTCTCTCTCGCTCTCATTGCAGCATCTTGAATGGTGAGTGTCCCGTTCTGTTCTCGCGTATTAGTCTGCCGAGACGGGGGTTATGAAATCACCGCCGTTGGTTTGTTTGTCTCTCTTTAAGCAAGATAACTCAAGCAGTTACAGATTGATCTTGATGGAATTTTCAGGAATTCTACCAGGAACAAATGATTAAAAAATTGGTGATGATCCAGAAGAGATTCTGGATTCTGGATCACTTTGAAATATTCAATAACATTGCAGTCGATGTAGCTTCAAAATCTGTTCCTCAATATCTCGGTTGATTATTGACCGATATTTATGGAATTTGACACAGTCGTGTAGGGTGGGGACTGAATATCATCCGGTTTGGATCCGGATCTTGGATACTGTCACGATATTTAAAAAAATCTGGATTTTCCCATTTACTTATAATGAAGGCTTTAAAAAAATATATGGTTTCAATTCACTCACCAAAAATCACAGTCATAAAGGCGTCCGATATTCTCTATCATGCAAAATGTATTCTGGATCTGATCCAGAATGAGGTCAGGAAAAATATCTTACATTTTAACATTAAGACCGATTCATGGATTCAAAAATGTGTTAAAAATACACATCAACTCTGATTCACTTTTACTTTTCATGGTTGGTGTATAAAGATACCAAGAACAATTTAGAACCTTTTGATGACAATCCAGATCACCATGTGGACGGTGTAGATCTAATTAGGAGGGGAATGAGATGCTTGGTGGCGGTCTGTGCTCTCAGAGTGCTTTTCTATTTATTATTGTATCGAGAACGATAATAGTGTACTTCATATAGAATTACTGTGCAGTACAACTAATTTAGGATTAAGAGTACAGGTAGCATTAATAAATATACACTACTGTTACTGTATTAGAATAAAAAAAGACACGTGGGTAAAGGGTGGGTCGATAACAGTGGAGGGAGGGGTTGTACACCCACACTGTCATATATAGTAACGTAAGTCAAAGCATCACAAATTACCATCTGGGGGATCGGCATGGGTGCAGGTGTCATGGGATGGGTGGCGTGCGTCCAGTTGGTGTTGGTGCACATGGCCTTCGACTGCCAGCCGCTTCCTCCTGTTGGCTTCTTCTCCACCAGCTGACTCCACTGGAGCTCCGGCCTGATGAACGAATTCCATACAAAGACAGAAATAAATCGTTCGTCATGAGAGCGTGCGAGTGGCGATAAAACCGGACGGGCAGCCGAGTCATGTGCCGGCGGCCAAGTTTCGTTTGTCGTAAAGAACCCACTCACTTTTTGGCTGGCATGCCTCCAAACTGCAGGTCTGAGAGAAGGAAGACAAGAAATGTATCATCAGGAGAGGGGGGGGGACAAATTGAATCAGAGTGACTATTTGGAGAGAGATATTTTTACACTCACTGCCAACAAGGTTGGCTAATGAAGAGTCGAAGTCATTTGGCAGCATTTTCCCAGAATGCAATGGGGCTCCGGGGCTGTGAATTTGAGCCGGCTTTAGCAAATCACCTGACGTTCGGACATCACCATGGTAACATGAAAGAAGAAAAGATGGGAAATGAGTCAGGAGGATGAGACGTTTGAGGACGTTTATTCGCCTGCTCCGTTGTATGCTTGCAGGATTGTGTGTGTGTGTGTGTGTGTGCGTGTACGTGTGTGTGTGTGTGTGCGTGATTTTACTTGTGCTTGCAGGCCTACCTCCCCAGGCATTGCTATTGTTGGGCACAGTGTGTGTGGTCTGGATGGGGGTGAAGCTCGGCTGCAGGGTAAACAGCTCACTGGTCAGGTTTGGCACGCTGTGGGAAGGCAGGCGGGGAGGAGAGTGTTTCTCAATTCATCTCATTTGTGCAACCGGAAATCATCAGCATGGCATGCAGGAAAAGGGCCAATAAAATAAAGGCTCATATTTCGTCTACGGGCCGGGCCGGGCCGGGCTGGGCCGGGCCGGGCAGCCCTCGCATCAAATTTAAAAACTGGACGAATTTCTTTGTTCCCGTCCCACCAAGAGGAAGCAGTCTCTTGGCATCGGTGTTAAATCTGGACTATATTACACCTGACTAGACGTTTCCTACACGCCGTGTGTGTGTGTGTAGGTGTGTAGGTGTGTGTGTGCGTGTGTGCGTGTGTGCGTGCGCGACCACGGACTCACTGGTTGCTGACGGCTACGATGGGTGAATTCGAGAAGAGATCTGTGGCTCCCCCGCTGCTGTTAGCGCTGCCCACCGACTGGGCGCCGGGTGACGCAGTGGGAGTCTGAAGGTCAAATACTTTATGAGTCTCCTCCTGGCAGGGAGGAATCAACACGATCACATTTCCACGGCGTGTGAGAGCTCTGCAGCGCAACATCAACAGCAGGAGTCTCCTCGGGAACGCGAGTTGTCGTGTTAAACAGTGCAGCTTTCATAAGTATCTCTGACTTGGGATGGTTCGGGACAGAGTTGTTAGCGCTTCTAGGTTTGTGCGTTTGAGTTTAAGGTTGTCTCCTGCCTTGTGTTGCTGCAGTCTGTTGTCTTCCGTCTTGTCGTCCGTTCGGCTGCGGGCGATCCCAGTGCTGGACAGAGAGGACGGCGCGCTGGACAAGGTGCTGGATCTGAGACAGACACCAACATGTCAACGCAGAGCTTTCTCTGTTTCCCTGTATTGTTTCGATTGGCTTGTCTCTCGCGTTTTTGCTAACACCGCGTCAAAGAGTCGTCCTGTCGTTCCTTGTCGGCTTTATAATCAGGGCGTGTTGCAAAGACACAGAGAACAATTTCACACATTTATATCTTTATGTGTCGAGATTTTGAAGGAAGATTTTACCGATTCCTTCTGAGGCCAGGCGCTCCCGTTTGCATTTTCGACCTTTCGGTATTGTACATGCTCTCTGAGGTTCTCAGCAGAGCTCTATAATTTATTCCAGGGGTTCGTCTGAAGAACCTTCTCCAGCATCGTGGGGGCCAACACAGAGACAATTTAGAGTATAATCAATTGACCTAAATTTAATGTTTTTGCAGGTGGAAGGAAACCGGAAAAAATCCACGCGGCCACGGGGAGAACCTGCAAACGCCACACAGATTGGATTCAAACCCGGCACCTTCTTGCTATGAGGCTACAGCACTAACCACTACGCCACCGCCCCACCCACTTTACTTGCCTTGTAATTTTCCCTTGGAACGGTTTAATACATTTTTTATGTTATTCAATTTGTGGACGTTCTAATGGTTCTTTCATTTCTTGCTGTCCTTGTGAAGCACTATGCAGCGAGATACTGAAACATGCTCGACCAATGAAAATAAAGGAACATGAGTCTATGTATGTTGTTGCATAAGTGCATATAAGGTCTTTACAAGGCATTACAAAAAATAGCGACCATTTGAAAATAAAAGTCTTTTTCATGCGTTACACTGATTTTTCGTATCGAAACGTTTGAGAGCAGAAACACGATGTAGCTTTTCTGATCGTACCTGCTGGCTGCGGGGGGGTCCTTCAGCTTCCTGCCCTCCAGAGAGGCTAGATGCTGCTCCAAAGCCTCCAGGAGAGAGCTGGGAGCCTGAGGGAGGGGGGGGGGGGGTGGTATTTTATAGGGTATCGTTAGAACCGCTAGCCAAGTGGACAAAAGGGGACACACAGACATTCACCCTCCACCTACCTTGCATTATGTCACTCGTTCTCTCACACACATAAAGCAGCAGCAGAATTAAGACATCCTCAGATTCATGATCTGCCGTTCAGCAGCTCATTGGGGGGGTTTTGCTTTTTTTTTTTTTGGATGATTATTTTTTCATTTTGGTTTCATCAGGTTTGGTTGACCAGCATGCACACAATCAGCACTGGATCATGCAAGCGTTTGTCCACAAGCAGGACTGACGGGACGGGGCCGAGCAGAGCGGCGTCGCTGCAGGGCTCCGGAAACAGAGACTATATCAAATCCATCTAAGGAGCGCGTGCACACACCTTCACATGCATACGCAAAGAAAATCACTGTCTCAAAATGAAGAGTTAACTTGTGGATTCCATAAAAAAAAAAGAAAAGAAAATTACATTAGTCTATTATTTATTTATTTGATTTCCTCAAACAAACAATAGAGCGAAGAATTAAAAATGCACTCCGCTGGAAGCCGAGGAAGTTAACTCAGAGAAATGTCAACATCTGGTGAAAATCAGGTATGCACATTCAGCAGCTGGCTGGCGGTCATTATTGGAAAACAAAAAAAGGGTGGATGGGTTTCATGTGATACCAGGATTTTCATCTCGAGGCTTCCATTTCGGCACCAAACAACACAACGCAAGCACGACAAGCAAAGGAAAGATTTCTCATATACTTATTTTAAGGGGGGAAAGGGAGTAAAATGCGAATTGCGGATATCCTTCTTCAGAGAAATCTAGAATATGCTAAAAGTTTGAAAGTAAAACAGACACATATCTAGAACTCAGTATAGGCATGGCTCACTATGTTGTTGAATAAGGGCATGTAAGGTCTTCATAAGCACTGCAAACATGGCGTAAAGTGTGTTTGTTACCCGATTCGTCACCTTAGAAGCATCCAATCATGAGTCACGTGACAGAGCAAGTTGCATTTGGGGCTTTCAACATGACATGCAGCACTTATGATGGCGTTATCCACTCCCATCCAAGTCATATTTGCAGAGACCTTCTTAATAAACACCATTCGCTGCTCTCCCCACAGCTAATGCAAAGGGACATCACCTTTTTCAGGTTTTGGACACGGCTTGTAGGGGGGGGGGGGGGGGGACATAACCTATTTCATAAAGCTGTGCCGATAAACATTTGTATAAAGAGACAAGTCTTGATATCTACAGAAAGACTAGAGGGGAAAATTCAGATGAATCCTAAGCCCCAAACTTGGACGTCTAAAAAAAATAGCCAAAAAACCGGCTACAAACTTGTTATTCAGCTGCAGGATGCTGATTCGAAAATCGTACCTCGGAGTAGAATTTGCTCTATAATGTTATAGATAAGAAGAATAAAAAAAATATATATAAAGCTGCACCGATGCTTGGCAAATGTGACTTCAAGGCTATTTTGCTGGTCGTTTTCTCTCTATTCTAGAGTCAGAGAGAAAAAGGAGAAAAGGCGTTAAGGTGTAAAGGAGAGTAAAGAAGAGGAGGAGAACGGGGCAGCTGCAGCGTGGGGGGGCAGGTCTGTAGGGTGAGTAGGGAACGGGAGCGTTTAGGATGAAGCATTATGGACTGACTTGACAGATTTAAAAACTGGTTGACTGAGTGGTTGATTGACTGAGATGAGATGTGGACTGACCTGTGTGAGATCGGGGCTGTCGCCCTGATCTATCCCAACTCGCTGTGTCACAAAAAAGGAGGGAGGAGGAGGGGAGGGAGGAGGGAGGCAAAATAAAAACAAATGTAATAACAAAACAAGGAATAAAGCAAAAAAACAGATTAAAAAAGGGAGTAGACGTGTGAAGGAGGAAGAGGAGGAGGAGGAGGGAGAAAGAAGAATCAAATGCAAGCATTCATTACTTCATGCAGTGGCTGGAAAACAAAAGACAACAGAGGAGGAGGGGAGGAGGAAACATGCACACACATAGAAACACCAATATTCACAGTATTCTATATGCACACACACACACACACACACACACACCTATAAGAGATCTGAGACTGGGGGGGTGGAATGAATGCAAAGCACACCGACTGACTGAACGGAAGAGGCAGACCACAGGTCACATGACTGCGAGCGAAGACACATCCAAAGGGGAAGACACTCAACTAATGTTGACTTTGAACAGACGGACAAGGGGAGGGACGCAGATGACACAGACAGACAAACACATTCTGTTAGACAGGTCGAATGGATGAAAGTCAACGTTAGTCTGTTCTTCTTTTTGTTTGTTTGTTTGTTTTCTCTTTGGATTGAGCGGCTGCAACCCCCCAAACCTTCTTCCAAATGGGATCGAAACCAAGCCAGAGAGACAGCCTGACGATGGAGGCTACGTGGTCTACAGGCGAGCCTAGCGAGGACGGCAACTGTCAACTGGATAGCAGTCGTTAGGGACACTTTGTTAAGAGAGGGACTGAAATCAGAGGAGACAGAGACAGGGACAGGAAAAGAGCTCGCTTGGGCATGCAGTGCAGGCAGGCGACCAGGCAGCGCAGTGAGGGCTCCACTGGAGGCGCTACATGAGTGGCTCCCGTGATGGCTATCGCTGTTTCAGAGTAACCCCCCCCCCCCCTCCCCGGGTCAGGGCAAGAGACGGACAGAGACAGGAGAAAATCTAGGGTGGGGGGGGGGGGGAAGCCTCGGAGGATTACGGTGAAGAATGGCCCCCCTGGACGCTGATCTACAGTCGGGATTCAGTTTGGGAAATGTCGACCGCAAATCAGATTCCAGAGGCGACACTCGTCCGGAGCAAATCTCAACAGCTTGACGGGGACTATTTTCTCTGCAGGTTAATTTTGTCTAAGAAAAAGGAAGGAGAACATGCACGAGATGCAGACACGTCCTAAGTTGAAGGAGGGCGGAGGGCCGTTGAGGTTGGCTCCAGACACATGATGTTTCCCTCTTCCTCCTCCTCCTCCTCCTCTTCTGAGGAATGAGGAGGAAGAGGAGGAGGAGGAGCAGGACGCACAGGCGTTACCTCTGCCACTTTGAGAAACTCGGACAGTTTGGTCATCCTGTTGAGGAAGGTCTTGTAGATCTCCAGAGCTTCTTTGCACTGGTTCTTCTTCATGTCAAAGTATTTCTCTGTGTGTCAGAAGGAGGAGGAGCAACGTTAAAACCCGACACCGGAGCATCTGATCGACCGGGGAAGTTATTCATCCATTGTTTTGGTATTTGTGGCCTGAAGAGGCTGCTATGGCTTATTTACCATAAACATTCATTATTGTTTTCTACATGTGTTCATTCAACCATTGCTATTTATACAATGTATTTTCCCTTTATAAACTCTGCTGTTTTTGGCATTTCCAAACCCGAATGTGATCCCGATCCTGTTTCTGAGTGGCCTGTGATTGTCCAGAAGTATGAAATAAAATAAAAAATATATGAACTAGTTTTCATGGTAAACAATCTGTAAATATTTAATTGTTTTAAAAATTGTCTAAATAGAATATAACTGATACTTCATATGTGTGATCGCAGCTTTTTTTCTATGCCTATGCATTTATTTATTTGTTTGTTTGTGGGGGTATTTATTTATGTTTATACCACAGTAAAGCAATGCATTTGATCAATATGTACTTCTAAACTATTTGTAAATAAATTATTACTCTGATATTTCTATGTGTGATCTCAGGACTGTTTTTTTTTTTAATCACCTAAAGCATATTTATTGATTTAGTTGTTTGTTCACGACTCAATTATTGCCAAAATCACTCGGCTGCATGAGGATATAATTTAAATACTTCACTTAGATTTATTTCAGTCCGCTGAGGTGCTAGACAATTGCAGTGGAATATATATATATATATATTAAATCAATCGGGTATTGATTTGTACAGAAGAGCCCATGTATTCAGAGATAAAGATAAAGTCCTAATAACCGTGGTTGAAGTTCCTCAAATCATTTCAATTAATGACAAATCATTTCAGACATGAGACATGGACTACAGCAATGGACGCCGGACGGACTCCGATGACCTGCTGTGGTGTTTACCCAGCATGTTGATGACCCCCTCGTTGTAAGCAGCAAACAGCCGTATGGAGTCTTTGAACAGCAACATGAAGGCGGTGTTGATCACGCCGTTGGTCAGCTCGTTTGAGTTGGGCTGAAGGGAACGTGGAAGACAAACATCGCTGAGAGCGGATCAACGACCCCGACGTCTCGTTCCTCTCTTGAGGCGGACATTTACCTGGAAGTCCAGCAGCGCGTCCAGCTGGTTCTGAATGGTGGGCAGAGTCTTAATCAGCTTGTCCGTGTTCATGGTGCGCATCACGCCATCAGCCCTGGCCACAAACAAGAACGCACGCACACACAGACACACACACGCGCGCCGCGTGTCAGAGCTGCAGACTAAAGTGTGGAAAGGTGCCGTTCGGTGGGGCTCGGCGACAACGACAAGTTGTTCTTTATAAGAAAAGAATAGCGGCTTTACCCAGGGACGAATGCTAAAACTCCATTCACTGATGTGTTATGAAATCTTCTGTATGTGCTGCTGTTATTGTATATTTTTGTGTTCACCCATAATTGTCAGTAGTCATTACAAAATGTTGATTTAAGGAAAAAATAGAAAATGTATTTGCAGGAGGCGGAGTTAGAAGTGGAGGAGATGAAGATGCTGAGGTTCTCCTTGGGCGAGACCAGGTTGGACAGGATTAGAAATGAGACAATAAGAGGGACAGTGAAGGTTAGACGTTTTGGAGACAAGGTCAGAGAGACCAGACTTTGATGGTTTGGACATGTCCAGAGGAGAGACGGGGACTATATCGGTAGAAGGATGCTGAGGATGGAACTGCCAGGGAACAGGGCTAGAGGTCGACCCAGGAGAAGATACATGGACGTAGTGAGGGAGGACATGAGAGCGGCTGGTGTTGGGGAGGACGATGCAAAGGACAGGCTGAAGTGGAGAAGGTTGGTTTGCTGTGGCGACCCCTCAGGGGACAAGCCATGAGGCGTAACAAAATAAAGTGCGATAGCCTTATGCTAAAACGTGATCAAAGACGCAGCGTGTGAGCGTGGGGGTGTGCGAGCTCGGCGTTACCCTCGCTTCATCTTGGTGAAATCCACAGCAGCTTGTCTGTAAGACATGGCTTTTTCATTCAGGTAGCGGCTGTAGCGTCTGATGAAAGTGGACATGCTATATCCTTGGGGACAGAGAGGAGGCGCTGGAGTTAGGCACTGATCACCGATGGCGTCACATGGAGCTGGAGGACGGGGTGCCACGAAGGCCATTTTTCTAGATACTTCGCAAGCAAATGGCATCAAATCACCTTGTAGAGCAGCCTTATCTAGAAAGCTGCTGAGGTTGAAGAGCGTGTTTCTGGAGGCGAGGTACTGCATCAATCTCTGGTGAAAGAAGAAGCACAGCAGGGAAGAGGAGTGTGCAAAGACATCCCATAATAAACAACAATCTCTGCTCTAACAGGAATCTGCATCCCTTTAAAAAGGCGAAGGTGCTCGTCTGGTGCGCACGACCTCTTCTACTTATTTAGCGTTTTGTGATGTTTTTAAGTTGTTGCTCTTGTAATGCGTTGTCACGGCGACCACAGAAATGTCAGCCAGCCAGAGACCTTATCGGTCCATGGACACATGGACGCCTCAAAGAAGCTCACTGCAAAGAGTTGGAGGGGAAACCGTTGCTGTCTGAAGATCAAAATGTCCTCACATCAAATGTCCTCTCTGTGTCTGCGGTGCAGGGAGGAGTTATGTCTCTGTTAAGTCCTTTCTCTGTCCGTTGGGTGCTAGTTTGATGCTACATTAACAGTTGATGCCATTTAATCTGTAAAATGTTTCCCAGATTGACTCAATTAGTGAATAAAACTCTTGAATATCATAAATTAGTGTTAAATTCCCATCACATTTTCCCGGGCCCTTCTTTGGATTTCCTGTTTAGCAGATCATCAGAACTCAAATGTTCATTTTGCAATATACACGTAGCCAAAATCAGCATCTTTGTCTCATTTGAGTCCCTGAACGTGTTTGTAAATCGTTTTATCGTCTCAAACTCTGTTGACCTCCAAAAACAACGACAGGAATCTATTTGAGAGCTCATTCAACACACTTGTTAAGCGATCGTCTTTTCCCAATCGCGTCCCCGAGTCCCCGAGTCCCCGAGTCGGGCTCACCTCGTTGCCGTACATCATGAGGTGGTGTGTGGTGATGAGCGCTTTGAAAACGACTATCCAGCTGTTGCTGGCCGTGCGCTCCAGCAGAGTGTCTGCCAGATGTGGGATGCTGACGTTCAGCTCATTGGTGCAGTGGATCAGGTCTGGAAGGGATGGAAAAAAAATAGAAAATAAAAAGTCAGAGAAAAGGAACGAGAATAAATCTAACAATTGAAGAGAGTTAGACACCTTGAGCTTGATTGTGAATCTCCAGAATAAAAGCACTAGCCCCGAGGCTATCGGCCGGAGCATTGATTTAGCCATCGCTCAATATCAACACAAATCAATTCGCCACTGATTATTTCATAAGAGCGACTGGACAGACAAACGAACCAGCTGCATCGTTAAATCCACTCTGTGGCTGTCGTTCAGCAGCTATCCTTCCTCCTACGCCCACGTAAGAGGCAGAACTTCATCACGTCCAACGGCTGATGAAGGGCAATGAATCCGATCTTTCTTCTACGGCGTCTTTGTTAGCGCTGACGCTCTAGAAGTCGCGTTGACCTAAACGCTTAACCTCAGAGATTCACATCTAGAGTGTGCGTTGTGCTTTCAGTGCAAATATTAAAAAGCTGTTTCAAATGGATCAAAGCTCTGCTGAACTCTGGACTCAGAGACCCAAAAAACACATCTGAGGAGAACCCCAGAATTATTTTAAAGAGAGAAAAGTACGTTTTCTCTCGCATTTAGTTACAGGTAATAAAAATTCAGCAGTGAGCGTTATACAGAGAAACCCCGGCTCTTGAACGACACGGTTTTTGAAAAATAATTAAAAAAAAAAAAGAATTAGAAATGCCTTGGAAGTCAGACAGTTTTTCGTAATTCAAACACACGAGTGGAGCCGAGGCAAACCGAAGACACGCGGGAGAAGGCGGAGTCTACCCGAGTATAGGTTCACCCCCCGAGGTGGTGGGAAGAAGTGAGCTTGAATTCACAGACAGAGAGAGAGAAAACATTCAAGGCACTTTGATTTCTAAAGCAAATCATTGGTTTTGGGTCCTCCGCAGGATCAGAGGTTATCGGGGGGTTTATTTCTAAATCTCTGGGATGTTTTCGAACCTTGCTGAAAACACTGGCTACAAGAATTCTGGCTGATTCCACAGTCACATGTTTAATGCATGTTGAAGAGGAGCCCCGAGCGCCGGCGGCTCATCACAGCTCATTGTTGAACCTTACAGCTTCCAAGCGTGAAAACCACATCACCGAGACGACAATAATTACAGGCTTCACTCTGCCGTCTCATCAGCCGTCAGCGCAATCAGACCATTAGAGGCGATGCGACATTTGATCCCTTACAATATTAACCAATATTAAGGCCTGTTGCCTTCCAATGTGTGACAAATGACAAATGACATGAATGTATCAAATGATCACCAAACAATACTTTTAAATAAATGTCCTCATACAGCTGAGCAGACAGCAAAGATGCAAAATGACCTCATATTCAGAACTGAAGGCAAAAAAAAAGTTGGTGTCACTACAAGTTATAAATTAGCATTTTAATGTAAGACTTTCTTCCAGCCCCTTGTCCTAATTGAATTTGAGGACATTTATAACAGATAGTAATGGCAGCATTCAGTCATGTCCTTAAACACAAATGGTTGGTTTGAGAATATCCTCCTTGTGGAATAATTAATGGCATTGCATTGATTCCAATGATTGATTGATTCAAGCTTCACAAAGTACATGCACTAGATTTATTGTCCTGCAAACACTCCTACTGCAATAACAAGAAGCTATTCAAGAACGTTACGACCTTGGCTGCGGAAACAACAAGTCGCTTTCAGAACCTGAAACTGCGTTGAAATTTTACGGCCGTTTATGCTGACGCAAATGTGGGTGTGTGTGTTTGGTGCTGATGGAATTTTACTTCCTATTTTGCCTTTTCTATTTCCTGCCAGTGAAATAGTGCATCCCTTGAACACCGGCAGCTTTCTGCCGGTGTTCAAGGTCACGACACCGGCAGAAAACGAGGACGAGTCCTGCGCTTCAACGGCACATCGTCACATCGTTACGATGCACAACAGTCGGAGAAACGGCGCCGCCATTCTTATTTTCTACCCTCTGCGTCTGTCATGGATGTATTAGCAACAAGTCTGGCGTGTTTTTGGTGTTGTTGCTCCTTTCAGTCTGTTTTTAGAGGCATTGATTTCGCTTCAAGCGCTGCAGTCCTTCCTGCTGAGGGCTTTTTCACGCACTCCTCCATTAACTCAAAATACAGAGCAAACATCTGTCCTTTTTTATGACCCTGTTCAGGTTGAATAAGCCTTTCGAATCCAATGAGTTGCAAGCATCGGTACCTAACACACACACACACACACACTCATAGACCCACAGTCTTGTGCAGCTGACTCATCAGAGCCTCATTCAGTGCAGTCGAGTTCATTGGTTGGCATTTTTTTTTTTCTTCTCGACTCTTTCCCCTGAAAAGCCTTTCGGTCAGTTGAGGCATTAGATCCACTGATCAAAAACACACTTCCTTCCCGTTTCTCTTCCCCGACCTTAAAAGCGCAGCGTCGGCTCTCCAGACAGCTGTATGCCATGTCCCGTATCGTGTCTTGAGTGGAGAAGGAGGGCTCTCCGAAGAGGAAACGGAAAATGTTTCCTCTTCGCCTGGATCTAAATGGCTCAAGTACAGAATATCCACTCGACTAAAATGTCGATTCAAGCTCCGAGTTGGGTTGAATGGGGCCCGGCCTACATTTTCCTGCTTTGACATGAAGCTCTCTATCCTACCGCTGATCAGAAATAGAACGAGCCAAACAAACTGATCAACCGACAACAATAAACGGATCCATTCTGAGCTAAATCAAGTTTTTCCGTGGGAGCGGTAGCTTAAAACGTTCAATAATCCACTTCATGGATGAACAATTGTCACGTAGGGCGAGTCCTCTTCTTCCACTCTGATGTTCTTACCTATAAATTGATTGATACTTCTTGATGGCGAGTGCTTTCGACCGGTGCCCAATCACTAGTGATTGATTGATTGATTAGCTGATTTTTGGACTCATCGACTGGCTTTTCCACAGCCTTTGAAGCCGAGTTTACCGGAACGGAAACGGAGATCAAAACTTTGAGAGTCCGATGTAAGGCGATAGAAATCAAAGATGTCATCGCCATCGGCGTCAGCTGTAGATACGGAAATCAAGGTAGCAGCTATAGCTACCGAACAGATCAATTCTAGAGTCACGAAACCGACTCCTCATCACCTCCGTCTGCGAGAAGCAGAAGTTGACGACATCGTGAGGTGGATGTGAGATTGATCCGCCTGCAGCATTGGAAATCATATTTTAAGTCAATAACTCAAACTGCTGCTGACGAACGTACGATTCTCACTGCTGAGAGTAACTTTCCAGGCTAAAAGAAATCCGGTGGCATCGACACAGAGCAGATCTGACTAAGGCCGCTTCATGTCGCTGACGTCACTAAAGTGTGTGACGGAACCTTCCAGAGTCACAGACAAGTCCCCCCCCCCCAATTTAGTGATGCAGTCCTAATTTATATATATTATATTGAGCCCCCCCCTCCAATAGAACATCTTGGGAAGGAGCCTAGAACTCCTAGTCACCTCTGCTGTGAACAGGACTGCCAATCCGACTCTGGCTGCTTGGCTCCCTGCCTCCTTGTGTCTCTGTCTGGTTTGCCCACTTTCCCTCTTAAGTAGCACCTCGCTGTTTCGTCTGTCTGTCTACGCCTATCTTTTGTAGCTGCTGCCTGTGCGCCTGTCTGTCTACGCCTATCTTTTGTGTAGCTGCTTCCTGTGTGCGTCTGTCTGTCTACGCCTATCTTTTGTAGCTGCTGCCTGTGCGCCTGTCTGTCTACGCCTATCTTTTGTATAGCTGCTTCCTGTGTGCGTCTGTCTGTCTACGCCTATCTTTTGTATAGCTGCTGCCTGTGCGTCTGTCTGTCTACGCCTATCTTTTGTATAGCTGCTGCCTGTATGTCTGTCTGTCTGTCTACGCCTATCTTTTGTATAGCTGCTGCCTGTGCATCTGTCTGTCTACGCCTATCTTTTGTATAGCTGCTGCCTGTGTGTCTGTCTGTCTGTCTACGCCTATATTTTGTATAGCTGCTGCCTGTGTGTCTGTCTGTCTGTCTACGCCTATCTTTTGTATAGCTGCTGCCTGTGCGTCTAACTGGCAGCACCATCGATTCCCCCCCATGCGCTCCATCGATCAGAGCGAGATGGAGACAGAGTAATTATAATGAAGCAGAAAGCACCTCACCAATAATCACTGGTTAAATTGTCTTTTTTTTTTTTTTTTTATCTACATGTCGTTTTTCTCTCTCTGCGTGGCGCGACGTGTGGATGAAGAATCTGGACCGACACCAGTAACAGCCGCCAGCGGAGCTCCGACACGCACAGGAGGAGCGCGGCTCCGCTCCACCATCACATCCATCAGTGATGATAATAATGCACCAGAGGACAAGACCGTGAACTTGAACGAGATGAGCAATAGCGCGCGTTGAGCGCTGAGGGTGTCACCGGAGGATTGACGCGCTGCCGCTGCCGCTGATAGTGGCGTTGATAACGCACAGGCCTGCGCGGTAAAGGGACGCTGATGCGTTATGACTAGACTACACAGGCCGGCCTATTAAGACGCGCAGAGAAAACACGCCGACCCCCCGTCTGGCGGCTACAGTTACGGCTTTGCTTTAACTCCCACATGCGTCGCTGCGTAAATCACATTTAAATGTAAGGGAATGTTTGTAATGGTGCCAAATCCGAGCGGCTCGAACGCAAAAACGCGTGAGTGCGCGTTAATCGCTGCCGTTTCTTCAGGCTATCCTTTGTGTGTGTGTGTGGGGGGGGGCACCGTGAAGCATGCGGGTCGGTAGAGAGTCACGTTTAACCTACAGTCAAGGTGTTTCTTCTTGGGTCCGCTGACTTCGTGCGTCGTGGCCTTGCAGACTGCTTTGCTGATGGCAGACCCGGTCATGCTGTGCTGCGCGGCTGCGATCCGGTCCGTTAGAGACTGTCCCGACATGATACCGAGGAGGAGGTGGAGGTGGAGGTGGAGGAGGAGGAGGTGGAGGTGCTGCTGGTGGTGGTGAAACAGGAGGCAGGCGGAGTGGTGGTCGAGTCCGGGTGGGGGATGCCGGGGAGGACGATCAAAATGTCTTTAGCGGCAGGGAGGAGGGTAGTGCCCTCTGCGAGAATCGGCCGTCTGAGCAGGAGGAGGAGGAGGAGGAGGAGGAAGAGGAGGAGGAGAGTAGAACACACCGGCGAGGATCCGGTGGGAGAATTCATGCGCCGGCAAATAAACCATATGAGGATCACGTCCAGAGAAGCGTCTGATGCTCAATGGGCAGGAAGAACCGGCGGCGGCACTCAGACAGGAGCCGCCGTGGGAAGACGCCGGAGCCGGCGTGGAATCATCGGCGTGGATCAGAGGAGGAGCCGCGACAAAGCCACAAACCGGAACCGGTGATTCCTGCCAGATCTACGACTGAAGGCGCGACTTTCCCAGTCGGTGGAGAAGCATCGTCCTGCCCGCTATTTGCTCCGCTTCGACCGCTGAATCTCTGCAGCGATCCGCACCGCACCGCACCGCACCCCGCCGCGCCGCGCCGGCCGCATCCAACCGTGGCAGCTATTTGTTTTTCTTATCTTCTCACAAAAAGGTGTATTTCTGTGATGAGGACACTGATAAGCTTTTCTTTTAAGGGGTGTGAGGTGGTGGGGGGGGTCAGTCAAACCTGTGCGTAAAATGGCAGCACATGAATCAGGTGATTGGGGGGGGGGGGGGGGGGGTGTCTTAAAGCAGAAGGCGTCAAGCTGGTTCGACACCTCGGTGCGTGGGGGGGGGGGGGGGGGGGGCTCTCCGTGATAAGCTGCCGTCCAATGAAACGGAGACGCGTGGAGAGGAAAACGGAGGATTCTATCAGCGAGATGTTTCATTTCGTGCCAAATCCAAGCCATCTTCATCTTCCCATCCTGTCTGACAACGTGTCTAAAAATCACCTATCGCGTAATCAACGGGGTTAAAAGCGCAGCGCTGTTTATTTACTGGCGGTTTGTTTTGTAGGAAAATAAAAAAAACAACTCTTTTTTTACGTCCCTTTTAACTTTTTTTAAATTCTATATCTTCATGGGACATTTCATGCAGCATCAATAAAAACCTCTCAGGATCGTCACAGTTTGAAGCTATCTATGAAGCGGCTCATCACATATTTTGCTGCCTTATTCTCATTTGTCTCTATAGGACTGCAAATAATGAGCATTTTAATCATTGATTCATCAGAGTTTGAATCTGCTACACAAGTGGATGTAAAAAAAACAAAAAACATCCATTAATATTGTTAGAAAAGTCTTAAAAGATTGTGGAACAGTCTGGGAAGCATTAAGTCACGTGTACAATCGTTCCTATAACGAATAGATTCCCGATAGATGACAATCAAAAGCTCAGAACAAGCTTCATAATGTTTAAAAAGTTTAATCTGACACACACAAGGTCAAAAGACCCGGCGCATTGCACGAATACAGTGCAATGTCACGGGGAGAGCGTTTATAAATCATTACAAGCCTGAGCTATTACACATCAAAGACAGCGAACGCCACGACGACGTGCAGCCACTCTGTCCTCGCCGTGCCGGAAAGAGACGCACGTTCTGTTTCTGAAAATGTCCCCGCACAGCAACGCTGGAGTCGGTGTCTTTGACATTTAGTCACACTGTAAGCCTGTGATGTGAATTTACAGTGAAATCTATCATTGATCTGTGATTGTGTTGTTTTAATATTACAGAGTGCGATGCTCTGAACTGCAATCAGTCAGAGAGGGATTAGATGTGATGAATGCCAGAATGCATGTGTGTGTGTGTGGGGGGGGGGGCATGGAGTCCTGCTGCTGGTCGGCCTGACCCGCCACCGTTTTGACTCAGCTGGCCAAAATGGTTGTGCAACAACTTGAAATGCTTGGTGCATGCAGAGGGAATAATAATTAAAACTAGAAAGACAATCAGAGATTGCAGACCCTCGCCTCCAAAAGACTATTGGATCTTGTGAGACAGTAAACAGGGCTTCCGGATCAGAGGGGCCAAACCTGCTCTAGCTTGCTGCTCCGGAACGTACTATAAGACACCTTCTGGACTCTTTTTCCCATCATGCCATTCGTGTCCCTCCCTCTTAAAGTGGCAGTTTACAGCACAGGCACAATTCCAGATGTAAAAATAATTCTAGAATCTGGATCCAGATCCGGATCAACGCCATTCTCGGGGAGGACCGAGCCACGGACAGACCCTTGCTTGTGTAACAATTTCAAGTCAATTGGGTTACTAGTTTTTGAGTTATGCGCTCGGACAGACAAGCAAACAGACAAACAGACAAACAGACAGACAAACGCACCCAATTGCATTACCCTCGCCTCCCCTTCGGCGAGGGTAATAAAAACCTCACACTTACCGGTACTCAGAATGTCAGAACACAGATTAGTCACACCGGAACAAACTGGGCTGTGTGCCGTGCTGCTCCACGGAAGCTCGTCTCACGGCACACAGGCGGGAACAAATCCTCTCTTGTGTTCAGAAATAAATCAAAATGTGGGAATGGCTGGATTATTACTGTGTACTCGACCCCGCATTAAAACACTCTGTGCAGCAAAGCGTGGCCTCGTTGCAGATGTTGGCTCTCTGTGGCCGCTCCAGGGTTCCAGATGGCAGCCCGGCAAGAACAGATTACACTTTACCAGTCATCGGTTCCTGATCCGGTGTGAAAGGAGACATCTCTGGTCTCAGTGGGCGATTATGAATACAGCGATCATGCTGCATATTAATGCGGATATTTTCTACACCCTTTTGAATTCTGCTGCTTTCAAATGTCTGACTCAAACTCGCCCTCTGATCAGAGAGTTCGAGATCAATGACAAACATC
>NC_090906.1:4321671-4343737 GCF_040956055.1 Brachionichthys hirsutus | reverse complement strand
AGTGAACAGAAATTGCACAAATATACACATTTAAAAGGATTTATATCACATACACGATATATATATATATATATACAGCAACTACCTCCCAGCTGCTGGTTAAAAAACATAATGTAATAAAAACATGTATATGGTCCCATAATATAGCTTTAAGTTATTCATATAGAAAATTGAACATACATTATTAACAAATGTAATAAATTATATCATGATTACAGGTTTTGCATGCAATCATTGTTTATTTTTAACCCGCTTTACCTTATATGAATTTATAATTCTCAAAGCCGTCCTTTTTATATTTTTATTGGTTGATTTATTAAAATTGAAGAACAGAAAACCATTTATGTTTTTGCTAAGCAGAAATAAAAATAATTATTCCTGAATTTATATTATGTAAAATGTTTATAATGCTTGCCCCCCCCCCTTCCCCATCTATTGCTTCATAGAATTCTGGAGTTCTCACCTAAATGTCCGCGGCCCACGGGAGGCACCAACGCCTCACAAGGGACAGGAGACGAAGCCAGACGCTGTCGACTCGGCCGTCCTTGCTGCTGCAGCGCAGACAGGCTCCTCGGCGCCGCTGGATTCGGCCCCCCAGCCTGAATCGGACACCCTCCTCAACGCGGCGCCCCAACCGGACATCGCCCACAAACAACTGTGTCACAATCCGACCGTGTTCCGCGAGTTTTGTCCGATCACGACGCGCAGCCCCAAACAGCTGGACTGCGGCTCTGGCCAGGGCGCCCTCTGTTTCATCAACCCCCTCTTCCTGCAGTCCCAGGGTCCTTTGAGCAGAAAGCGCATGTTCAAACGCAGCATCAAGGTTCGGATCTCTACAGAAACATCCACCATGCTTTCGCCCCCACTCTCTCCCCCACCTCCGCCACCTATTATGCCAAAAACCAAAGGGAAATGTAAATCACTGAAACAAGTTCCAAATCCAACCGCTGACGTTGGTCCCGGAGGTCAGGACCCCCGGGCTCAGCGGCAGGCATACAACACCCCCGGCGAGGCATCGGCAGCGCCTCGCTTCCAGCCTGAGGTGCGGGTGCAAGGCCGAACGCGGGTGGACCCTGAGCAAGGCAGAGAAGCAGCAGTCAGGGAGCCTCTTCCAGATGTGTCAGACTACATGCAGCCCTCCCCAGTGATCAATATTTCCCACCCTCCTTTAACGTCTCCTTACCTCACCCCATCTGTTTCTCCCATGCTGTCTAATCTCTTCTCCCAAGTATCTCCGTCCCATTCTCCTCTCGACTCTCCCGCGGCTTCTCCCACGTTCCCCCGTTCCCTATCGCCATACGACTCCCCCAGCGCCTCACCCTCTCTTTCGCCTTATCAGTCCCCGGCTCCTTCCCCTAAGGTCCCTCTCTCCCTGTCTCCCTTCTACTGTCCAAACCTATCTGAGCTGGCAGAGGAGGCCTTCCGCTCCCCTGCTGCTTCGTCCACATCAGACGAGGAGAGGGAGGACGAAGCAGGTACCAAGGATGAAATTGAGGATGAAGATGAAGAGACATGTGGGGAGGGTCTCATTTTACAAATGAATGCTGTGACAATGGCATAAACGTCAAGGGACCAAAAGGGATTCTCATTTAAAGACGGTCAATAAATGATGACATGAGATATCATGAAAAAGTGTGCAGCATCTCAGAGTCTCTGTGTTTAGGGCTGAGTAACTTTACTCATTAGAAAAAAGTATTTTTACTTTAAGTAATGAGTTGAATAGGTTTTTAAAACCACGTTTTGATTTAGGACCCCCTTGAAAACGAGATGGTTTCATCTCAAGGGGTTTTATCCTTTCAAATAAATAAATAAATACCGGCTGATTTAAGTGTATTCGAACATTTTGAGTTCTTTCGGCAACCACTTACCTCAACGGGGACTTTTTGTTTCCTTTCATATCAGTGTTTTATAAAAAAGCGACCAAGGTTTGTAACTATCAAATAAAAAAGCATAAAGTCATTGGCGTAATGCATTTATTATTGAAATGCATGGAAGCAAACCCTTTATAATGATTAGCAGAATTAGGTGATGTGAACCATCCTGTTCTATCGACGATACTTGTTAGAATTAGTTCTCAGAATCTCCTGAATGCTAATTACATCGTATATAACAATAAGTAAAGTTTGTGCAGAATGATTCTGTCAGTCTCTCGGTTCATTAGATTTGCTCAAAATGCTATAAATGCATTTTAATGGAATTTTCTTCTGTATTTAGATTTTTTATTGGGGGCCCGTAGGAAGTTTGGCCTCCAACGCAGAGACAAAAATGACAGAAAATCCTAAACTAAATATTCTGAATCTAGTAATCTAAAATTTATACTGTCAAAAAAAAAAAAAAAAAAAGATCTGCCCAAACTTGCAAATCAAATTGTGGCTGAAACGGTGCTGGTTCGATGAGCTGTCAGACTGAGACATGAACGTGGGTTTTGATAAAGTCCAGCTTTAATCTCCAGCGCAATTGGTTGTATTATTAAAATATCACGTACTTCAAACTTTGTGGGCGAAAAATACAAATGAGAGATTGTCTTAAGAGGACTGGTAGAAAGAAATCTCATCAAATGCTTTTATTAGGGAACGCCACGTTTAACGCATGCAGCATTTTGCTCAGTGAAATACTGCAAGTTCACCCTATTTTGTCTAACAGTCAGCGTTCGGCCGTCACGAAGCCAGGAAACAGTACGAGCTGGTAAAATCATCAAATCTAAGGCAAACGTTCAACTCAGTGGACGAGTTGGAAAGATGAAACCATTTTCAGCCTAAAAGTTGACCCTTAAAAACAACATTTACATCAAAAGGACCATTTTGTGAAGATCTGAAGCTCAATTTGGATTTCACACAAGATTTTCCTAATTTCTGGGCTTCATTTGAGGAACAGAACTTTCATTTCTGACCAGTTTTCCAGGATTTGGAACATTCTGCAGTTTCCATTAAGAAATTTAGAACCATTAAGAATCAGTTTATTTAGCCACATAAAGCAGAGTAAATATGACTGAAATTGGTAACTTTGACGTATGCCAAACAGTTTGTCGATCCGTCAACACCAGCAGGGGGCGTCTCTTCTGTTCATCTCCAGAAGGTCGGCCTCCAGCTGCTCCGCGTCGTCTCGGAAGCGCTCGGTGAAGGAGCGAATCAAACCGGCGGCGCTGCCTTCGTATTCCACCAGCTCCGCGGTGTCCCCTGGAAACCACGCAGGGAATAATTCACTTCCTGTCATCCGCGCACGTTCAACTAAGAGTGAGCGTCTCTTAAAAAAGGCACGGATGAAGGCACGTACCGCTGATTCTGGAGTTGGCCTGGACAAGCATCTTGCGCGGTTCCTTCCTCAGCAGCACCGTCTCTCGTAGACGCAAGAAGTCGTGAGCGCCGTCGCTGCCGACGGAGGAGTAGCCGTCATAGAGAGCCCGCCCCTTTTCCACGTCCGCCGTCGACTTAAAGACCTACGAATCGACAAGTCGGGTTAACAAATGGCTCCATTTTCTCCATGTCACGCTGAGCTCGTCACCTCGCCTCTGCCGTCCGAGGGAACGTCCGCCGCCGACGTGGACGTACCTGCAGTTTACAGAGGAACCTGTGGATGGCGTCCCTGCCCACGGTGCGGATCTTGCTCTGGTCGAGTGTGATTCGAGCGTCGGGCTTCCCGTCCTGTCCCGTCACTTCCTCCAGGCCCACCAGGCCCTCGCCGGCCTCCAGCAGAACGCGCAGGATCACGAAGCGAGCCTGCATGTGCGCCTGACACACACACACACACACACACGTTAACACACTGTGTATATCTCCCTACACTCATTTAAACACAGATTGACTTACTGTAAACTGTATTCTAAAACACAGGGGGATAAAGCCGAGCCAGCCGGGCCGTCAGACACACACACACACACACACACACGCGCTCAGTGCCGACTCCTCCTGTAAATACTGTTCGCCCGACACTACGGACATCTGAAGCTCCACATAAACGAGTTAGGATTCAGTAAACAAGCCCAAATACAGAGTGACGGAGGACGGCAGGCAGACAGGTTTACCTGTCTCCAGCTCTTGTGCTCCGGCGTGTAGAACTCCAGGCCCAACAGTCCAGCTCTGACCATACCGAGCCAGGTGACGTACACCACGCCATCCGCAGCCTGGCCCTCGTGACCGAAGATACTGGAAGAGACAAAAAAGGCATTCCATATTAGCTGGGCGTGGCACTCTGCGCGACGCACAGCGTGTCCAAGGGACTTTGACGGCACATTAAAGGTAATAATTAAACACGCTCTTTCTGGCCCGTCACACTTCCGTACTTTTGGCTCGTCCCATTCGGGGTCGCCACAGCAAATCAACCTTCGCCACTTGTCCCCGTCCCTTTGCATCGTCCTCCCTCGCAAAATAAATGTCCTCACATCACCTTGGGTAAGGAACGGTCCCGCTCTACTGGCATATTCTGAACAGAAAGCGATGCAAGTGTTTTCCTTAGCTCGTGTCAGCATCTGCATTGCCGTGTTTTTGGGCTATTAAATCATTTCACGGGACGTTCAAAAATAGTTTCAAACGTGTAACACGTATTTTGCACTACTAATGAGATATACAATGTCTGGAAGTTACAAGCAAAGCGTGACGTACCTGAGCACTTCCTTCTTGAAACACAGGTGGAGGGCGACGCATTCAGCGCGACATTCTTCATAAGTGGACGCAATCGTGGAGAATTTACTGTCCCACGTCTCGTTGGCCCGATACCAACTGGACACCTAAATGACAGATTCTCATTAAGCAGCACGATCTGGAGTTAAAAACATTTAGCACAGACGTACTCACCAGCTCTCCAGTCTCCGGGTTGATCACCTTACTCTTGTCAAAGTTGAACTCCCCGTTGTCGTCCTTTAGGGGGAGACAAAGAGACAAAAGTCAACTATTGAATTGTGTTTCACAAACGCATTCGGGGGAAATAAACCGTGTGAAAGTACGGACTGACCTGGGTGAACAGCTTCCCGCTGCCGTGTCCCAGCAGCTCATGAAGACCAACCTGCACCTCAAACGCTGCGCCCTTCAGTTTGATAAACAGATCCTAACACAGACAGACGCACAGACGACGAGTTATGGTTCGGATCATGATCTGTCATACGTCGTGCTCCCATATTAAAAGTACAGTTATATACAAACGTATTGCTGCTAGTGACAAATTGGACCTAATCAATCAATCAATCAATCAAATCTTTATTTGCAGACACAATGGTCCAATTAAAAAGCACACATAACATTTACAACGTTTACACAGTAAACACAGTAACCCTAT
This sequence comes from Brachionichthys hirsutus, assembly GCF_040956055.1. Lineage (NCBI taxonomy): Eukaryota > Metazoa > Chordata > Actinopteri > Lophiiformes > Brachionichthyidae > Brachionichthys > Brachionichthys hirsutus. Next base: position 4,338,469 of record NC_090906.1, on the reverse strand, counting down.
AATAACATCAGGTACCAATGACACCAAATACCCGAGTTAAACTTCACAGCACTTAGGCATGGCTGAGTCAGTGTTCTGATGATGTCATTCCCTGAGTCATGCAGCTGACATATAAACCTGTATGACAGGTGCCTCAGCTGAGCATTAAGGGTGTTAACCCCGACACATTACAGAACAGGAGAAAATAGGTGAAAATAATCAAAGCTGCGTGCTAATATGAATTTTCTTAGAACAACACGACAATAGCACACTTTAGAAAATTACAATTTTAGCGGAACTGTAATCATCTTTCATTCGTGGTTTACGAGGCCCCTGCTTGCAAAGCATTCAGGAATTGTCTGCTGCTATTTTCCATCCCTCCGTTTTGAGAGTGCATCTGAAAAGACTTTGTTTGAACAGCCATCTGAAGGATTAGGCGACTATTACTGTACTTCTCCATCCCCTAAAGAAACGGGGCGAACTACCCGACACAGGAATACACAAAACGGAGGGATACGGCTCAAGGGAGGGGGGGAGCAGATTGAGCATTGATATGTGAGAGATAACAGACATGAAAACATAGTCCAGAGCGCTGCATGCGTTACCTTGTCCTCCTCCTTCAAGAAAGTGAGTTTCTCTCTTTGTGAAGCGTAGGCCACAGCCACCACGTTGCCCAGAGACACGTTTTTGAATCCCTCGGTCTGCCTGATGTCATCGTCTGCACCCAAAAATAAAATAAACTCATTAAACGTAAAAACCGTGCAAATATGTTTAAAAGAATCTCTGCATACATACAGTTAGGGATGTTGATGCCAGCCGGTATTCCACTCCCAGCGAAGGTGACAACGTCAAGCGAGGTGAAGTCGGGTTTGAGGAAAGTGTCCTTCTCAAACTCTTGGGGCCACGGCAGCTCAGGAAGCAGGACTTCTGCCGAGTCCACCAGCCTGGCGAAGCGCTCGCTCATGGCCTTGTTCACGACGGCAACGAAACCTAGAGGAGACGACACAAGCCGCGAAGTCAGGGCGAGCGTTTAACCGAAGAAAAACTCATTATTCAATTCTGAATAATCAGGAAAAATAAATCGGTAATGCACTTCAGCTCTGAACCACAGTACCGACACCGGGAGGACACGAGCACGAGATACAAACGTCGCTGTCAGTTACCTTCAAACTCCCCTCTGGAGCCGAACGGGTCTCTGTAGCTCTCGATGAATCCGATATAACTGAGGAGGATGAGGACAACATGTGAAAGATTACGCAACAGTTTCATAAAAAATAAAAAGTGTCACTCAAGCAACCATCTGATGTTAATGTTGAGCAGGCTCACCTTTCAACAATCGGTCCCTTGTCTTTGATCCAGTAGCGCGAGCCGTCTTTATGGGCCTCGATTGAGCCGGAGGCGAAGCTGCGTCTGTACTCCTCCAGCATCCTTCTCTGGTTTTCATTGGCAGCATATTTCTGTGGTAACGATTCATAAAGCGGAATGAAATTCCACCCTGAAAACAACAACTTGTATATTCCTGATTTTGCTCAAGCCATTTATGATTCTCACTCGTTGTGAAAAGCCAATAGCATTTCATATTTGTTGATTTCACTCCCGAGTCATTCCAAATGTTCACCTCTGCACGCTGGAGGTGATAGCAAACTTTCTCCATGAGAGGAGCGTAGTCTCCCCTCTTCACAACGAACTCCTTGTCTTCGAAGCTGAAGCTGCCGCAGCACGACTTGGGTTCCCCTTCCGCCGCAATGTCTGCAAATCAATAATGATAAAAGTGTCAATAACCGATGGTGTAGAATCACCACAGAGATCCTCGCACGCCCATCTGTGGAGAATCTGAAGCTAGACCAAGTGCAGTTCAAAAGTCTGATCTGGTATAAATCTCACGTTGGCTCTCGTATAAAACGGATTATTCTGACCTTTCTGCGCAGATGAAGCCAAGCGGACCTCATAGCGGGCTTTACCTCCATTAACGCTCTTAAACAGACGGGTGTTATAGGCAGAGAGGCCCTAGAAAAGAACACAATTCAGATTAAACAGAAGAAGAACGATGAAACATGGACGAGCGGTCGAAGCAAAGCCCGCAAAAAAAAAAAGAAAAGAAAAGCACACAGCAACGTCAACGAGGAAGATCTTTAGGTCTCGTGATGGGAAGGGAAAGGCTGGTTTCTCACTTTGGAGTTAAGGAACTTCTGAGCCAGTTCAGCATCCTCCATGCAACAGTTTCCTGAGAAGTAGGTCGTTATTCCCTGAGTGGGGAAAAAAAAAAAAAGATTTCATGAGCCACAAATTCTCTCGCTTTTCAAGTCAACTGCCAATCCACCGGGATGTATCAGAATCTGTGCGTTCACAAACATACAAATGGAAAATAGTTAGTTTCTAGCGGCTGTGAATGACAACTCAAAATGAGAATGGTAAAAAAAACGAGGTTTTAAAATGCCAGAGAACAAAACGTGTCAAACGTGTCAAACGTGTCAGACCGTCTCAATGTTTATCAGATCCATCAACTCCTGGAAACTTAATCGGGACGGACTAACAGCACTTTGCGTTAGTGACGGTCGTTTTAAAGTACTTCACAAAGTTCAGTTCAGTTGAGATTATATTCAATTTTACAAAAACAGTTTTCTTTAGCGAGATCCCACCTTATCGCCCAGGCCCAGCTGCTTCTGTCTTTCCTCCAGGGAGTACATGAGACAAGCGCAGCTGTCCCACAGAGCCTCCATCTCTTTGGGCTGCTCCCGGAATGCCTGGCTGGCCTTCAGCAGAGCTTCCAGCTTTTCCTGATTGGATAGACCGGATTCGGACATAAAAAAAAAATCGACCTTGTCAAAGTGATGTTTGGGGCACCCATGCAAAACGATGTTTAATATCGGTTTTAATATGGATTCTGTATCCAGAAAGAAGTGACTCATCTCAATAGGAGGGCTTTCTTTTGGAACTTTTTATTTTTTAACAAAACATCATCTGAGACAAGACATTAATAAGCAAATAATAAACAAAAACAATATATATATATATACACATAAGAAAATAAAGTGTATTACCAATAAATAATAAATAAATAAATACAATAGGAGGGCTTTCTTTCCACTGACTTTTGACTTCTTAAATTTTATGGTGACCAAACACGCACCAACTTGTTACCTAACCTTCCACTCTGAGGCATCGCAATGAAACGTAGTGAAACTTAAACCGGTTTAACCGAAAAGTTAACCTACCCGAGTCTCCACAAACTCAAAAGAAGCAGCTAAGCTAATTTTACAATGGGCGCCAGGGGATTTCTTACCTTGGGCAGATTTGGGATGAACTTGGTGTCTCCAAAGGACTTGTAGTTTCCCATGTTAGCAAAGAGACCCGACGCGTACACCACGAAGGCCTAAAAATCACCGACAACAACAACACAAAACAGCGAGTGTTTGTCAAATACTAAATATTTGTAATTGTGTGCACACACAGCCAAATACACAAAGACCGCACCTGGAACTCCTCCACGCCGAGTCCAGCTGCCGCGGCAACCTGCTCCAGCTGTGCGGGAGTCTGCTTCCTGAACATCCTCTGCAGCAGGACGAATATGTTTGCAGACTCCGGGGAGGTCTGCAGCAGAACGACCAAACCGCCATACCTGAGGAAAGCCGTGTTTTCAGCCAGTTCATGAATAAAAACAACATTCATTAAAATATCAGTTTTATCAGCCGATGTTAATAGAGCTCGACTTGAGTTTGCAACAATCTAGAGATCCGTGACGTACCAGGCGGCTCGTGACATGTAGTGGGCATAGAGCTTCTCCTGAGGTGAAAGCAGACGGAACGACTCCGCGCAGTCGAGAGCAGCGAAGGTAACGTCGTTCGGGAGAATGTACTGCGAGTCCATTCTTGCCAGCCTGGGATTTGACACTAACTGTGAGAAGCTGAATTGAAAGGAGAGAAAGGAAAAGTAAGATGAAACATTAAATAATAAGTGCGGCTATAATAGGAAGAGGAAGGAATGAGGTGTAAATTGGATGGGAAAGAAAGGTGGGAGACAATAAATACAGATAATAACGAGAAGGAGAAAGTGACAAGTTAATATGAAAAATAATTAGGTTTTTCTGTGAGCTCTCGGGGAATTGTTTGCTCATCTATAGTTTGTTTAAGGTCGTTAACTGTGCAAACACTTTGTTCAGTTTAATAATGACTAAAATCAGCATATTGTGTTCACACATTGTAAGTTCAAATATTTAAAGTTTTGTTCACCTTCACAAAAAACAAGGTTTTACCAAATGTATTTTTACATTAACATAAAGGCACAGTTTTCTTCTTATATCCTACTATATTGATACGCAATGATTATTATTTTACATCGATTGCAGACCTTTCCTCCTAGTTAGCATCATAATTCAATTTTAACAAATGCAATTTCAGCCAATTGAGAAGTCATTGTTAATAATGATAAAAACACTAATATTAATACTGGGTGGATCATTTAGTGATTTTTAAGATATTTGCTTGCTCTGAAGAAGCAGACTCAGCGATGCCTGTGTTCAATGTATCATGTTAGACAATAAGATGAGGATAACTAACATTAGTAAGATTATAATAAGACGCAAAGATCAGTTGAAGTTCAATTTGGTTGAAAAGCAGAACCCGATTCAACCGGATCACAACGATTTCTGCATTTAATGGACAGCTAATTCAATGCTAACGTTAGCTCCCATGATGCATGCTACGACGACAGCTAAGCGTTTGGAGCATTTCACTGCCACAACTTCCGTCGGCTAAACATCGAGTCGTAAATAATATAACACATCAATTTATCTGACCGATCAGCAACAACTCGGTGCATCCCGAAAGAGAGAAAGGTCGATACTAACTCTACCTGGTGTTCTTCCGTCGCACGTCAAATTGCAGTCTCACGCTGGAAGTTACAGTTCCTGTATTCATTCAACGTAAGACCCGCCTCTTAACCAATCACAGCTTGCGACATTGTGGTTGACAGAAACATTAACCAATCAGAAAGTAGCGACGGAGTAGACTCATTGTGGAGTTAACAGCACGTTAAATAGTCCAAAATAAATAGTCCAAAATAAGCACAGTAGGACAAAGCGACACATAATAAAAAAGAAAGACCTGCAAGAAAAAGGTCAAAGAAATCGAAAAATCCACGTCGACGAGGATGGGATTCGAACCCACGCGTGCAGAGCACAATGGATTAGCAGTCCATCGCCTTAACCACTCGGCCACCTCGTCGTGTTCAACAGCCAACGATTTGTTGCCTTTGTTGTTTTCCTACTTTTCAGATTACATACTTGCGCGACTCCCTTCAAGCGGCATCCGTGTTCTGACCGGCTTTTCTTTTCTTTTTTGTTCTTTTTTTAAATAAAGTTTGATTTCAAAACGAACATACATTCAAATAAATTGAACGTGATACAGATATTTAACGTTTTTGAAGGCTTTTTGTTCAATGAACCACAAACGTTTGAATGAAAGGTCTTTGCTTATTTTATTTACATTTGTGGATATAAAACTTTGCTAATACAGTTAAGAGGTTTATATTGAAATAAATCTTTTTTTCCTATTCTTTGCCTTCTGAAAACGCAAAATACAATATTTTCCCATTCCAATCTGCAAGAACGTGATCTGATTATGACATACCTAGTTATTACTTATCTTTAGTCTAATCTTTAGTTGATAATCAAGCAAAACCTGCTTTGGTATTGCAGCACAGTCTCATTTGTACTCATGATTCTTCCTTGTATTTTAAAATGCAACTATTATTAAAATATATTAGCAGTTTGTACACATCCGTGGCTTTAGGGTCCGTTCCCTGAATTATCTGTCCGTACGATCTTTTTGTGTGAAAGCATCTCACTTAAATTTCTTACATGCAGCAGACTGGATGCAGAATAAAAGTGTGTAAATAATGGAGTATTTTTTCCAGTAGCCACACACACACCAGATAACAGACATGAAGATCTCAAAGACTTGAAAGTTTCCTGAGCTACTAAAATTTCATTACGTTTTAAAGCAATGTCCCCAAATTAAGATTTATTCTTTTAAAGTTTCATGTCTTGTAAACAAGTTTTAATTTCAGTCCCATAATTTTATGATTTATTTTATGTTTGGTAAACTGCAACTTGAAACTTTCATATTCAGATTTTTTACTGGTAATATTTTTCCAATGTGGCCTTATTATTCCATCGTGGCTAGATTTATTTACACGCAAGCTGTTTGCAATTATTCCCAAAACTTCCACAACCCCCCCCCCCCCCCCCCCAGCTCCCTTTCCTTCTTTCTTCTCATCCCAAATAGTCATTGCAATTGAAGATTATCTTCAGTCTTAAATTGTTCTCACACTTTCGACACTAAAATATTACCCAAATAATCTTTTCACAAATATTTGTCCATCTCCCTTGCTTAAAGTTTACTTTCCTTTAACCACGATAAACACACAAACCACACAGTGTTTCCTTGGATTATTCCGTTTTATTGAATTATGGAAACATGATGCAAATGTGAATTATTTACAAAAGGTGTGCAGCAGAAAGAATTCAGTTTCCCTTGACAAATGAGACCGAGAGTCCGTTGCACCAAAGGGCTTGCAGAAAAAAAAGACAAATATTAACAGAGATCTGGTGGATTCAGCGTTTTTGTGTACATGTGCACAGACCCGTGGGCGTTTAGTTTAAGGTTCATGCTTGGGTTTTGCCGTCCCTCGGCTCGGGAGGCATAGTAGGGAGTATGGAGCGATAGCAGTCTGTGAAGCTCAGGCTCTTGTCCACAGCGCAGCTGGTGCAGTAGACAATCCCCAGAGCCAGCATCACTACCAGGAACACGCAGAGGGGCACCAGCAGGGCCACCAGCAGCCAGCTCTTGTCGTTCTTCCCTTTACTTGCAGCAGATCCATCTCCAGCCTCAGCTGAGCTGCTGGCATCTTCTGTGCCATCCATCTCGGAACCGTCCTTCTCCTTCTCCCCAGTGACCGGGTCGCTTTCATTCTCAGCACTCTCATCTCTACCTACTGCTTTAGCTTTTTCGATTTCGTTGCCTGTGCTATCTTTTTGAGTTGGGGGCGGGGCTGTCTGATACTGCTCTGGCGATAGGGCATCCCATTGGTTGAGATGGTTGTCAGAACCACGCACCATATCAGGGGAGAGTCCCTCGGGGGCCTCGGTGAGCCATTCAATGTCAAAGTTGGTCTCTTCAAAGTTTGGGTCCAGGGTGAAAGAGGTTGACCAGGGGACATCATGGCTAGGATCCAAATCAGGCACGTTAGTGGAGTCGCTGGTGTCAGGGGTCAAAGTAGAATACTCCTCATCATCAGATGAAGGCTTGCAGGTGAGTCCGTCTGACTGTAGGTCATAGCCATTGTCACAGTAACACTGGTACCCTCCCATGTAGTTGAGACACTGCTGCTGACATGGCGACTCCCCCGTACACTCGTCTACATCCACGCACTTTCCTCCACTGCCGAACTCGTATCCTGGATTACACAGGCATGCAAAAGAGCCCAACGTGTTCTCACAAGTGCCCTCGCAGCTGACTTCGTCGAGACACTCATCGGTGTCCACACACTCGCCGTCATTATCAGGTTGATACCCAGTGTGGCAGGTGCAGTGGAAGGTGCCGGGGACGTTGACGCAGACCTGCGTGCACGGTTGCTGCTGACACTCGTCCACGTCGGAGCATCTGCGGCCGTCTGGGCCCATTTGGTAGCCCGGTGGGCACGTGCAGCGCCTTCCACGAAGTGTCTCCACGCAATCGTACTCGCATCCCATCTCCAGGCAGACCTCTTTGACGTGGGGTTGCTCAGTGGGGCCGGCAGAGTCGGAGGATAACTTGGGGGAGTCCGTTTGGATCAAGGGATCCGGTTTGCAGCTGTACCCATCCTCGTCTAATGCAAAGCCCTCAGAGCAGTAGCAGTAGTAGTCCGTGTCTGTGCTCTGACAGTACTGCTCGCACTTACGGTCGCCGCCACACCAGTCGCGGCTCTGTGAAGCTGCGGTGGATGAGCAAAGTGGGGCATCCCTGGACCAACCCACCGTCTCGTCATCTCTTTCCATGCACAGCACAGTCTGCTCAAGGCTAGCGTCTGGGTTTGCCTGGTCCTCGGGGCAGGATAAAGTGGCTACAGATCCATAGGGCACGTAAGTCAGCGCGGAGCTGACCAGGTGAAAAGGGGTGACGTAAACGGCTGGACCTCTACCCTCGTCCCCCAGCGGATGACACATTCCTTTGTAGACGTACTGGCAAACGTATCCGTCCAAAGGCAACGCACAGGAGCCATCCACCCATCCTAAATGATCGAGACCCTCGCGTCCGGCGGCGGAGGTGTGGACAGTCATCGCTACACAGCGAGGGGCCGCACACGTGCCGGGGGTTTCCTCACGGAGCCAGTTTGTGAACCGCCCATCCTGGTCTCCTGTTGGAAAGCAAAGACAAGGGCCAGATAAGTGCAAGTACAAATGGCCTCATTCTCATTTCCATATCTATCCATCTATTGCCATTCGTTGGCTCGAACTGCTGTTTGTCTTTTTCTTTTCTTTTTTTAAATACGACCACAAGGAGTCGCAACTAGCCTTCTCACCGGAGCGTTGGATATTACCTCATTTCTCTTGCTCTTTCATTTATATTTGTGTTGTGTCATTCAGATCGGCTGAGATTTGTGATTCCATTACAGTTTTGATCAAATACACCTGAGGCAGCTCCACTGCTGTGTATGTATGTACTGGATCTTCTTATTGAGAAAAAACATACTGTCACTGTCACTGTCGAAACTATTTTTTTAGCGCTGCTTTTAGCTCCACATGCATGCATTAACGTTATTTATACTGGGGCTTAGGAGGAAATTACTGTCAAACAAGATCACTGAACTGGTCACACAACTCCATGAAAAATATAGACTTTTTTTTAGGCCAAATCTAAAGTACAGATGCTGTGACTGATTGAAACCCTTTAGTTTTTTCGGTTGCATGTGACTGAGCTAAGTGGTGCAGCAGTGAGTTCAAAATAGGACTGAACCCGTGTATCATTCTTTGTCTCAAAAAACAGAAGCTAATGTAATTTATTCAGGAGTCTGGCCTGGGTGCCAGACTCTGCATGGGGGGAGGTTGATTTTCTACAGCTGTGGTTGTAAAAAGTTGCATTAAAGTTCAGTAAAGCCTGTTTTTGTTTCATATAATGCATGTTTAACTAAAATCTGTCAGGCGAAACAGATTCAAATATTTACTATTTAGATTTGATATTGCCTAATTTAGTTTTATATGTGCTTCCAGGCTGCAAACATTCCAAAGATCAGTCCAAGATATGACAAATAAATGTTTGCAAAGCTATTCTCAGTAATGCGGACCCTGACTTGCATATGTTCCATTAGTCTTGAGTGCAGTGGTTTGTGAAAAGCTGAAAGGAGGAGGAAAACTGAATGATGAAATTCTTCTTTTTTTCCAAAAGTATTATACTTTTGCCTATTTTGGGATTGTTTAATCTGACTTTACTCCTTAAAATGCAATTACACAACAAACATTAGCAATGACGGGTCAAATATCATAGAATTGTGACTTTGCCTGTGACCCAGACGAATCCTCTGAGTGGCCGCGTGGATGAACATTGGCGCGATGCTCTGTGGAGCCCAATCCAGAGGCGAAGTCGCGGTCTGGGACTCTGTGTCTCAATGGCCGACACCAGCGCATGGACCATGCCCGCCGCCTCCTCTCTATGCATCGTTGCCAGGGTTCCACCTCGCTCGCGGCAGCTCCGCCCAGCCTCCCTAAAGGTTCTCTTCTGGAGGAAAACACTGTAGCATCCATCCTGGTGGCAGAGGCCATCCTTCTCTGCCAAATGAGCCCTGGCTGCGGGCTGCTCCGTCTCCCTCAGCCTCTGGCCTCGGCTTCCAGGTGCCAGACAAACCATCAGCAGCCACAGGACACACGAGAGGCTCATGCTGCCGAAGCTGCTGCTGCTCCTGATTGTCTTCTGCGTCCTCCACCAAGCCATGAGTTTAAAACCGGGCCAGCATATGAGTAGAAAAAAGTAGCCCAAACTTAATGCAAAAATAAATAACTTATTTAAGGAAAATCGAACTTGTTGACCTGCTATTGAAGTAAACCTGATCACTTCAAGTAATTTCACAAACTAGAACTTGCCAAATAATCGATTTCCTTTAAGTGTATTTGAATATATTATATTGGTCCAAATGACTTTTTTACTTGGCGGAATTGGAGCCAAAGTCCAAAACTGACCTTGAATTACCTTGATTTGTGTTGGATTACCAAAAAACGCTATAACAAATAGCCCTGCTGCGACAGCAAAATAGAAATCATCCGATCCTTTAAAAATGAATTAAAACCAGTGCAAACAAACAAGGGGCACCCCGTAGAAAGTCCTGTGAAGTTCAGTACAATCCAAAGTGAAGACCAGTGAAGTAGAATCCAACGTCCAAACCGGAGGACAGGAGCAGCCGACCCTTCCGTTAAGTCCGAGAGACTCAAGATGAGTCCAGTGATGAGTTGGTGCGGTGAGTTGCTCCTTTCGCCATTGACGAAAACCCTCTCCTCTCTCCGATCCTGCTGGGGCTCTATCGCCAGCGCAACGCTGACTCTGAGGCTGAGCCTCAGACGGAGAGAAAGATGGGGGGGGGGGAGGGATTGAGAGAGGAAAAAGAATTGTGTGTTTTTTTGGAAAAGGGGGTTGGTAAAGTGTGAGTAGGCTGAAGGGTAGACGGGTGGGGGTGGGGGGGGTGTAATGGAACCAAAAACCCTCAGAGAGTTATGAAAACCGTACGGCACCATTCTGTCCCCCCGTCTTGCCGATGGCTTCAGACACCCCCCCCCACAGCATCCACAGGAATGGAAAGTGTTTGTCATCTCTGTGAGACGCAAAGATGGTCGTGGCCTGCCTTCATTTAGTCCCACCTGGTCTACTTCTCAGCCTCTCATTGTTTTTATGTGTCTATATGTTAATGACCTTAATCTCATTCTTCCTTAATGCAGTCATTGCTCCATTTTTATTTTTTCTACCACCATCTTTTTTCTGTCTGTCTACGGAGTCTTTACTGACAGGAAAATGTTTCCAGATTAATGGAAACATTGGAATATGAAGCAGAAATACCTGTGTGACTGTGTGTGTGTGTGTGTGTGCGTGCGTGTGTGTGCGTGCGTACGTGCTACACTATGATTCAGAATGGGTGCAGATGTCTTGGTGTGCTCCTCAGAGTGTGTCCGTGATTCGCCACCACCCAGGGGTATCTGGAGGAGAGGCAACAGGAAATGCCAGATGTGCATCAGCCTGACCTCTCACTGGATGGGGAGAAGGGGGCTATTCTGGGGGGGGGGGGTACTTCAACTGCCATCACATAATCTATACCCCATGAATGCTAAATCCGATGCAAAGTCAGAGGTTGAGGTTGTGTGCCGGTAAGAAAAAATCTTAAATCTGATCCTTGTTGTAAGGAAAACCGGAGAATAGTAAATGAAGCCAGCTGTGACTATGGGAATAAACCGGGTGACAAACCGACCGAGTCCACTGAGCTGACTGACAATGGAGAATCTCAGGTAATCCTCATGCTTTCTCTTTGTGCCGCCTCTCGTCTGATTGTTGGGTGCAAAGCCTGCCAGTGACGGCGCGGCTGTCGCCCGCTGCAGCTGCTCAGCACAGGATGAAGGGATGGATGGGAGAGCGCTGCTGTTTGTGTTAGCGGATCAGCGATTAGCCGCGTGATGCCAGATGAAGCTCTGCTTCTGCTCTGTTTACAGCAGACGAGTCAGCTGGCTGTGTGAGCGTTGGGCTTGGCACACAGAATATATACAGTCTGACTATTCAGCGGTCTTCTCCAGTTATCTAACAGCCGTCAGGACTACAGGCAGAACAAACATAAAACCTCAGGATCCTGGAGAACCTAAAGAGCCATTTGGACTGATTCCACCCGCCCTCCTCCTCCTCCTCCTCCTCCTCCTCTTCCACATCCTTCATTTCCCCTCTGCTTTTTTCTCCTGAATTACCCTCAACCCTCTCTCTTCTCTTTCTCCTCTCACAGTTTCCATCATATACTTTCAACCCCTCCCCCCTTTCCTCCCGCGCCCTTGCCCTCCTCCCTCTGCTTATCTTCTTGCTAGTTATCTCCCACGTTTTCAGTTTCATCTTCCGGGCTCTAAAGTCAGCGGGTTCTCCACGCCGACCTCATCTTTTACTCCCATCCTCCTACCGCCGTTCTGTTTATTCTATCAGACAGACCCCCCCCTCCTGATGCAGAGGGTCACAATCCCAGAAACTCATACCAGAAATATAATAGATAGAACAGGCAACAGTTCTTCCATCATTCTGCACTCCCAACTGGCCCATTTCTCTTCGGCGTATTTACGGCGTGTCCCTGCCGCCAGCTCAAAGGCCTCTTAATGGAACACACAGATCTCAATTGTAGACTCCTTTCCTCCGAGGTCACAGCCGAGTTTCTCTGTCTTTGACTTGCAGCCATTTGCCACATCTCATTATTGACTCTACTACACTCGCAGATTCTAGCTTCTCGGTGACTTAAACGGCACCCTCCAGCTAAAATCCATGCAGCTGCAGATCTGTTCTTGATTTGACGTTCTTTGATGGCTACAAGAGATTTGATGGATTCTTGACATGCTTCTCGACCACTGAAACAGTCTATAGTTATGACTGACTGGCGACTTGTCCAGGGTGTACCCGCCTTTCCTTAGGTTACGTAACTAACGACTAGTTTCTCTACGTGGCCACATGCAGGCGCAGACGTCCGTGTGGGATGTGGGCAGGACAGTCCTTTGCACGCTGCGGTTCGAGGGGGAGGAGCCCACGTCGTGGATCTCCTGCTGGACTTTGGGGCTGATGTGTGTTGCAGGAACTCGGAGGGAAAGACGCCGCCTGATCTGTCATCAGCAAACAGCCCAGTAAGAATTGCTCTGCAGAACAGAGGTATCTTGTGGACACTCGCCATTCGTGCTACTGAAAGGCCGAAGAAGCTACAGAATATAACAATTGCCCCCCCGCTCTCTTTGCTCCTCCTGCCCAGCTCCATGCTCCCTCTCTCAGCTCTGTCGCTTCTACGACTGCAAAAGAGATGGCTCGACTGGACGAGGAACGCCAGACAAAACAAAGTGTCTGTGAAATGGAAGGGGATGGGATGGCAACGGGTTTCAAGAATAACAATGGAGATTTGCAATCCTGAGGGTGGAGGAGTCTCCAAAAAAACCTTGTCATGCAAGTTTACGTGGAGAGCTGTACTTTTGCAGGCATCATACAGTATATGCTGTAATTCCACGGTCAGATTTTTAAAGGATATACCGGTACTTTCACTCGCATTCGGTTGAAACATCTTCGTGTCTTTTGCTGAACTGTCATAATAGGAGATAATTTATTTAATCTTTTATACAGATTTTGCAAGATGAAATGCGGAGCTCTGCTCTCGTATCTCCCAGATAGGAGGATGGCTCCCGTTGAATGAGAGTGTGTTCTTCTGTTTTGTTAGGGTTCGAGCCCGAAACCTTCTTTTCTGTGAAGTGACAGTGCTAACCACTACGCCAACATTAGTTTAAGGCTAACTAATTTGGTTTCCCAGATAAGTGGAGATGACACAGTGGAAACTCAGTGTTGACAATGACAAAGTAATATTAATTTAAAAAATAATTCGCAGCAGGAAGATTTGAAGACCTTGACATTTCTGTGTGTATTTTGTATAATATTCCTGTGTCTGCATGGGTTCCCATGCCGTAGCCATAGCTACCTACATCAAAGCACACTAACAACCCTACATACATCCTTTGACGTCTTTGATGTTGGTTGGGTATATAAAGTCTACAACGTTGAAGGATTCACCTGAACTGTGAAATATTTGTGTTGGAAAGTGAAACACCTTTTGAATATAAGTATTGCTAGAGTTCAACTCAGATCCATCCGCGTCTAGTTGGTGATTTTTAAACTTTTTTCCTCACCCATGAAACCACCCATCTCGTCGCTATCGCTTGGAGCCAACATGACCGGCCGTAGAGACAGCAGGGTAAGATGTTCTGTTTGTCACTTTGTTTAAGTGTCCATATAAAGCTAAAGTTAGACTGATATATATCAGTTTGACATTTTCAGCTGTTTTCATTCACTGTTTACGTTTGATTTCTACTCAGAATGATGTGTAATTTGACCTATTTCCATTATATTATATTGCGGTGGACACGAGTTGTGTGGTTTCACACAAATATATGCCTTTAAGGTGGAGGTTGAGCTTCCGGTAGAAAAAGCGGGAGTGTTGTGTTTCGGACCGATTTGAGTCAGTTATTTATTCTTCTGGCAACTGGATTATGAAGACAGTGGAGTCAAATAAACTCAGCAGAGTAAAGAATATTTTTGCCCGTTTTTCCTCTTATTATATATTTATACAGGGACAAATCGATATCCTACTTTGTCATATTCAAAACATGTCTTTACTAATTTTACACAGATTTTTGAAAAGGCCTTGGACGACATCACATGTCTCATGTCGCGTCTCCACTTGGACGACAGGCAGGACAGGCGTGAAGACTCTCAGCCTGTCTGCAGGAAGAGGAAAATGTCCTCTCGGGAGGACGGAAGCAGTAGGCTGCAGGCCGAACTCCAGTTTGCTCGGGAGATGATCGGACTCAGGAACAATCAGATTCAACATATTCAACATCAGCTGGATCAGGCCCAGAGGCAGGAGGACCTCCAACCACAGGTGAGTTCATCCTAACTACTATTTCATTGGACTTCAGATCAGATCTGCAGTTTGAAATGGAAGACTGGAGGTTCTGGAAAAATCAGGAAGCAATATATCCATTATGATAATATATATATATATATATTATCAAAGGTTCTTCTTTCAAACCAGTAGTCCTGAACTGAAGACACCTGTTGTGTGTTTTATCTTATGGGATGACAAAAGTTGTCATGATATGTGAGCCCATGACAGTTGCCACTGTAATCGCAGTGGGATGATTCATTTATTTTCTTTATTGTAGAACGAGGCAGCACAATAAATGATGAATTATTATTTTAAAAACAGACATTTAAATCCCTGCATGGTTTTATGGCTACAGTCACTGGGGGGGGGGGGGGGGGGTACATCTGAGTGTTCTGGGAGTGACAACAAACATCCTTCCTTTTTCATTTCAGAAAAAGAAGGCCACCCGACCTCCTGTACAGCATCACGCTCCTCCACCTGCTACCTGGGAGCCGACAGTCCACCAATGGACTGATCGCAAGATTGCAAATTGGCGTTTTCAGCCGAGGAAACCCATCATTTTCCTGGGGGATTCCAATCTTGCTCGGGTGCCAAAATTTTCAGACCCAAACATTCAAGTCGACAGCTATCCAGGGGCCCAGTTTTTCCATGTCACCGAAATGCTCAGGAGGCTTCCACCGACCCACACGGTGGAGACAGTTGTTTTGTCGGCAGGACTCAACAACTGTCTCAGAAGACAGAATATGGAGAACACGATCCAACAGCTGGATGATCTGCTGAAAGTGGCCCAGGAAACATTTCCTAATGCCAGTCTTCACGTTCCGGTGATCCATTTCTCTGTCAGACTGAGAAGGGAGCAGAAGCAGCGGCTGGTGAAGCTCAACAATTTCATTCAAGCCAACTGCAACGCTTTGTCAGGACTCAATCCGGCCCACTTCAGGACTCAGCCTAGGGACCCTGTCCACTGGACAAAGAGGACGGCTGTTTCTATCATCCACCGTTGGCTGGATCAAATATAAATCACAACTCCTGACTCTCTCAATGCAATTGATTTCCACCCCGTGACCCACCAGTCAGACTCTAGAGACCACTTGTCCTCCACCAAGACTGCTCAGAAACCCAAGATCGCAACGCACCTCGCCTTGGTGGCAAGCGCTAAGCCTGACCCATTGATTGATTGTAAATAAATGTCTTGGTTAATCATCATTTTTGTGTGATTTGTCATTTGAAACCTAGACGGGAACATTTAGGTGCAAATCATTTTTTTCTTGTGACTATTTATCTTACTTTAAGTACTTTTTTTTTTATTCAACTGTTTGGAAGACATTTTCTCACAGGTTAATAAGGGAACAGTTCGATCTCTGGAGAGGCAACCGGTCAGTCCAGTCAGTATAGGATACTTCTCTGAACAAGTCTGAGATCTGGAGCGTGTATTTAGTAAATGTAACCAAAAAAACTACTTCAGACCAGATATTTACATTTTGCTTAAAGAACATTTGTTGCTGTGGACACGGAAGAATTCCATGTCTTCAGTGTCTTTGAACCGTCGTTCCGAGACAGACTCCAAAGTTTTGCTGTCCAGCTTGAGCGTTTCATGTTATGCAGCTACAGGTCCAAAGCCCTCCTGCGTTAACGTGACAAAAAAAAAAAACTAATGTATTACACTGTGGATGATGGATTGGGAACAGGGTGGGTGGAAGATGGCAAAGAGGAGGAGGCGGATAAGAAGGGGGGACGGCAGACTTCGGGCCTCTGTATGTGACTTGGTGAGGAGGAGTCCAGAAGGAGTCTGCTAAACGATATTCACCCCCACACGGGGCAGAGTGATAGGGAGGGAGTGTACAGAGATGCACTCTCAATGTAAACATACTGAACATGATGTGTTGTCACAAAGCATATTTGATCTATTATCATTCATTCATTCAGTCCTTCATTTCCTTAACAGCTTAATCTGTAATCCGGGTTGCTGTAGTAGAGGCGGGGTACACCCTGGACAAGCCGCCAGTTCATTGCAGGGCAGCACACAAACAGGATATGATTTGCGCACTCACACACACCTACGGACACTTTAGAAACCAATTGACCTAAATTGCATGTTTTTGGAGTTGGGAGGAACCCGAGAGAACCCACGCAGACACGGGGA